>NW_003315866.1:600000-770271 GCF_000151355.1 Fusarium vanettenii 77-13-4
CACATTCTTCAGCCATTCACGGCAGTGACCGGCCATGACCCACCGGGGTGGGAGAGGGGAGACTGACTAGTGTCTACTATTAAACGGCGCGAGTATTATACATTCCTGTCATTGCACCCAACATTTACCGTGTCTATTTGCCTTGCGGAGGTGGCAAGCTAGTCATCCAGGCAGGTCCACCAACTTGACTGACAGCGGAGACCTCCGTATGAAGCGCCCGTATCCAGCAACCGTTCCATTTGTCAACAGAGGCGTTAATATTGGCCGTTATATGCTTCTTGTGCCTGTTGCTTCGCCTCGACGGCTCATTCCGAATAAAGCATGTCCTCCAGGCCGCGACTTAGCATACACAGTCGTGCTCCGACCGCGTTCGGCCCTTTGAGAGGGAGGTCGCAATCTTCGTGAGACTCAACCATTATTGCACCAGCCTAGCTAGCGTTTCTCGGTGCTGCCAATTTAGAATACGCGTCCGAAACCCAAGCCTAATTAGCGGCCATGGTTAGTGAGTACGGGCGAAGTGGCCCTTACGCGCAGATCGGCGATAACAGGCAGAATTTACGATCAGGACAGGGCTTAACAAAGAAGCGGGAGGCTTTGCAGATCGAAACGCCGTTGGGAGGCCTAAGGTAAGCAAGGGCCTTTCTATTGATCTTCGAGATAATCTCCTCTTATCTTCTCGATTCAACCGTCCTCACCTCTCGAGTAACACATAAAGATCCCATCTCGTGTCACCTCTCTGATCTATGCCCGGTGGGAAAAGATTTGCCACGGAAAACCCAAGTTACCCTACAGGCAGCCGAAATCTCTTGTCTCGGTTAGACACCATGGTGTGCTCCTACTTCTCTCTTCGCGATCAATCGTTGCGAACAGGATACCCAGAGCGTTTTCATGCAACCGTTTCTGTCTTCAACCCGAGGCCAGGCCCAGTTCTAGCCCACTCCTCTCTTTAGCCCGAAAGTCGGGATGAAAGGGCTGCCTCCAAGATATAGCTCTAGAATTAAGTCCCCGAGACCAAAGACTGTGATCGAACGCTTCTTGCATCTGACAAGTGAGAAGTGACACGACAAAAACCTCCGGTCTTGGGCATAGGCCCTACAGGGTAGTGAGTTGTGATAGAAAGGACCTAACCACATTAAACTCTATCACTTGTGACGACGCGGGGTTACATTGAGCGTCGCCGCTAGCCATTTCCGACGATCTAGACTAGGCCATCCATTCCAGTCACAGAGGCAAGGCATGGAAGCAATCAATCATTTTCTGATTTCCTTACAGGGGTGAATTCTCCGAACTCTGGTCGTTCCCGTTGCATTTGGGGACTTTCTTCCTCCCCTCTCTGCAGCATCTCGGACAATTTTACGCTGAGCCTCACTGCGGACATGTTACATCTCCTAATCGTGACGATACTGGCAGTCTCTCTGACTGTTTATTTCGTCTGCGATAACAGATACAAATCTATGGTTGATTGGCGCTCCATTGAGACTCCCAACGGGGACAAGTTCCCCGACTTCAGTTTTTCTGGCTACCACAACTCCGAGGTATCACTTCCAACTGTCAACACTGCCGCCGTCACCCTCTCTTTCCCCAACAAGTCCTATGATGATATAAGACCCCTGATACAGAAGGCTATTGACTCTGTTGCCCTTAGTGGCGGAGGTGTTGTTGAGCTCCCATCAGGTAGCTTCCACATCAGTGCTGGCATTCAGCTTCGCAGCCACGTCACTGTCAGAGGATCCAACACTGGCGAAACCACCTTGATCCTGAAAGGACAGCCATCCAGCCCAGTCTTTACTCTTGGGAGTGTTGGCAACGCTTCCAAGGCACAGTTTGGGGCCAAATCAGCAATCATCGACAACTATGTTCCCATCGGCTCGTCCATAGTGAACATCCAAAGCAACACCAGCCTCTCGGTCAACCAAACCGTTTATATATCCAGGGCTGCGACAGAATCTTGGATCAATTCTAACGGAATGGGTGACTTGGTACGAGATGGCGACGCACAAACATGGATAACGGTACGGCAATCCCCCTTGCCCCATATAGATGATTACATACTAAGTGAACAACAGGTGAACAAGAAGATCATGTCACCGAATGTGATCAAGGCCATCGATGGCACGAAGCTCACGCTTCAGATACCATTGACAGATGCTCTTTATTCAAAGTACATGAGTCCCGAGGTCTGGGTATACAAGCCTCCGGCGCTGTACTCGGAGATGGGACTTCAAAATCTTCGCATCCAAGTTCCCAATACCTGTTCTGGGGCCCCCCTAAGTAACGAGACTTGCAACTTTGCGGCAGTCAAGTTCCCAGCATGGACAGTCGACAGCTGGGCAAGAGGGCTAAAGTTGGAAGGCTTCAATCGCTTCTTTGATATTGATGTCGACGCTTCTCGAATCACCATTCAAGAGGTTGAGATGAATCGGAATCAAGACATTGAAGGAAGAGCTCTTCCCGTCGATATCTTGCTTCAGGGCTCCCAGGTCCTTGTCCAAGACTGCAAGCAGGTCGGTCTCCCAACCGCCAGGTGTTTTTCTGTGGCAACAGACTCTCTGGCTGCAGGACCGAACACGGTCATTCGCCACTCCACCATGTCGGACATACAGACCATTTACCCTCATGAAAGATGGGCGCATGGATTACTCGTCGAGATGACATCAGTGCCAACTCTCTTTGTCAATCGAGCTTCCAATGGCACAGGTCATGGTTGGACGATCAATGCTGGTGTTGGGTGGAATCTGAGGGGCGAGGCCGTTGTCCAGTCGCCGCCGCTTGGTATCAACTGGTGTATCGGTTGTAGAGGAACGAATGGGGCGTCGGGGAATGGTACCTTTATCCGCCCTGACAGGAAGGTCAGACCGGAAAGTCTTTTCATGGCTCAACGTGAGGCCCGCGGACTACATTAGTGCATTAGAGGGGACAAGGCAACTGAGGAGCAGTTGAAGTTGATGGTGGTAGATAGAATAGGTTATAGAGTAGCATGTCATTCTGCGAAATTTAGAGAACCGCGTCTTTTGCTGTTATGGTTGACGGCTTCTTGTCATCATTACAATAATAATGGGAAATTAGGGTGATGACCTTTGACATAAGCTTAAACGCAGTTAATTCGGGCACGGGATTACACATCTCGTCGGAAATCGCTGGTTGGAAAGCCGGAGTCAGCTTTATCGGAGATGCGGGTTTTCTTGCTCGATAAATCCGACGACACGTAAGGGCCGGTGGGGAGTCTTACACTCTGAGCCTTGGCGGCCCTGTAGATGTAACGCGCTGGCTTATGCTTAACCAGGGGACCTAGATGATCATCATTGGACGTTAACGTGATCCGAGGCAGAGTGGTACGGATGGAGTTCCTTGAATCTATTGCTCAAGGTAGTTCATGGTTGACGATGCATCTCGTGCACAGCCGCAGGGTTACGACTCCACACGTTGAGGACTTTGGTAATGCCTGCGTACGACGTAATTGTAAGCAGAAAGGCCTGAGTCTCGCTTGAGTCTGGATGAGTTAAAGAAGTATAAAACAGACGTTGAGTCCCAGATGTTTCCATTGACCAACAAGCACAGAAACACCAACAACAGAACAAGAACGAAAACTGAATACGATGAAGTTGCTGGTTCCTAGCCTCCTCTGCGGGCTGGCTGCTGCCCTCCCAACCAACAACAACAACAACAACAACAACAAGACAGCCGACTATGAGTTTGTCATCATTGGCTCAGGCCCAGGTGGTGGCACTCTGGCGTAAGTTGATTTCCAAATAGCATTGTGTCAACAGGCTACTGACTATCCTTTGCAGTGCAAACCTGGCTCGCGCTGGTCATTCCGTCTTCCTGATTGAGGCTGGAGATGACAAAGGTGACACGTTGTTGCAGCGTCTTCCATCATTGTAAGTTGCCAGCACACTCAAATTACTTGGGGTTTGGCAGCTAACCAGAAAATCAGCGCGGATAATGTTTCAGAGGACCCCAGCATGTCTTGGTCGTTCTACGTGAACCATTACCAGAACGAGACGCAAGCACGCCGTGACTCCAAGTATACCTATCGGCTTTCAAACGGGACGCTGTGGTATGGACTTGATCCACCGGAGGGTGCAGAGCCGTAAGTGCCCCAATGAGTACCTTTTCCGAAAGAAGTTGTCATGCTAACCCCTACAGCCTTGGAATTCTCTACCCCAGAGGTGCCACCGTCGGCGGCTCTGCTCAACTTAACGCCATGAACTTTGCCCTACCGCCTGAGAGCGACTGGAACTACATCGCTGAACTCACTGGAGACAAGTCCTGGAGCTCTGACAACATGAGGCGTCTCTTTGTCGAGCTGGAGGACTGCACTTATGCTCCTGAGGGTACCCCTGGCCACGGCTTTGATGGTTTCATTGGCGTACGTCATTTCGCATACAAACCATTCCCAAAGCATGACAACTGACATGTCACAGAGCAACCGAAACAACATCTCCTACATCACTGAGCGTCCTGGCGTTGTCGAGGTCTTGACCCATGCATTCCGCCTGACCGAGGATATTGAAGTCGAAGATGCGGAAGAGATCGGAACTCTTATGCAGAGGGACATTAACGGCATTGGGCCTGGTCGATATACTCCTGGTCTCTACCAGCTTCCTCTCCACATTGATGCTTTGAGGCAGCGCACTGGATCTTGGAGATACCTCCATGAGACCCTTATCGCAAAGAACAAAGATGGATCTCCCAAGTATCCTCTGACTCTCAGCACGCAGTCTCTTGCGACTCGCGTCCTGTTTAAGGATGGCAAGGACGGAAAGCCAAGAGCCTACGGCGTCGAGTACCTTAAGGGCGAGGGCTTGTACTCGGCTGACAAGCGGTACGATGAGTCCGAGTCGGGTCAGTTGATGAACGTCACTGCTTCTCGGGAAGTCATTGTTGCTGGAGGCACGTTCAACACGCCCCAGATTCTCAAGCTCAGCGGTGTTGGACCTCGTGAGGAGCTTGAGAGCCACGATATCGATGTCGTGGTGGACCTTCCTGCTGTGGTGAGTTCCCTTCAGCAATATTGCGAGATCATACGATGCTAACAATGAGTTCTCAGGGCAACTATCTCCAGGATAACTACGAGGGTGGTGTTACTGTCGAGGCATCTATCCCCTGGGAGAACAACCCCTTTGCTCAATGCGACTTTTCCCTCGAGGCCGACGATGTTTGTCTGCAGGAGTGGAACCAGTCCCACACCGGACCCTATGGCGAAGGCGCAGCACCCCTTGGTCTTCTTTACAAGTCCAGCGTCAGTGAGACCGACGAGTCGGATCTGTTCCTCTTCGGAGCTGCCGGCGTCGTATTCCGCGGTTACTTCCCCGGATACTCCACGTACCAGGCCCCTCCCACCTCGTGGTTCTGGTCCGTCGTCAAGATGCAGACTGGCAACCAGGCTGGAACCATCACACTTCGCTCGGCGGATCCCAGAGAAGCCCCGGAGATCAACTTCAACTTCTTTTCTCAGAAGGGCGACCGTGATCTCCAGGCTATTCAGGAGGCTGTCGAGCACACCATGCAAATCTTTAACGCGACCGGAGAGCCTTATGCCCCGTTTACGGTCATCGAGCCTCCTCCCAGTGTTGACGTCCGCCAGGGAATCATGGACGAAGCTTTTAGCCATCACGCTACCTCTACTTGCCGCATGGGTCCTGCTGGCGACAAGGATTACTGTGTTGACTCCAACTTCAAGGTCAATGGAGTTGACGGGCTCCGTGTCGTTGACGCGTCCATCTTCCCTCGCACTCCGGGTGGATTCCCTGTTGCTCCCACGTTTGTGATTAGCCAGAAGGCTTTCGAGGTCATTCTCAAGTCCATCAAGAACTAATGGCTACCGTCTAAATGGACTTGGAATCATGGAGGCAAGGCCCTGAATTAAGGGGATGCACTGAAGACGGACTACGGATATGCTTCTAGGGCACAACATGGAAGGAAGAGAACCTGTAAAACATGTGGCTATCCTCTCTCTTAGAACATTTCACATTCGCATAAACATATAGTATATACCTTTATTGCGCAGCACCAGTTGTCTTCTTCCCACTATGCCCAACACTGTCTCTTGCAAACGGCAACCGGCCATCTTCTAAAGTGCTTAGAGGCCCTGTCTCTTACTCCACCGCCACGTAGAGGCCATCCAACGAAAACTCTTCGGTACTTAGACATCCACGCTGTCACGCTTGCCTGGCATCTCAACCTCCTGTACAACTCCACCCTTGCTAACAAGATCTTCAGCAGCCACAGTAATACTCTTTCCATCAAAGATCTCGGTGATCTGCTCCAATGTGCGGCCCTTGGTCTCGGGGAAGACAAAGTAGATGAGCGTGGACAGAGCAGCCAAGATGCAGCAGAACACGATGTAGTACCTCCATCCAATAGCAGCCAATCCAACGGGGTTGATCAGCTGGGCGGTGATCAGGCCGATGTAGGAGGACGTAAGCTCGGTGGTCAAGCCGCGGCTGCGAGTCAGGAAGGGGAAGATCTCGATGGTATATGCCTGCGGGAGTGGTGTCCAAGCAATGTCATAGAAGAAAAAGGCGATGAAGATGAATGCCACAACAGCTCGACCAGCCGATTCGTCGTGGCTCCTGATGAAGTAACTCGTCAGGGCCGTCCAGGCGATGTAGCTGAAGCCGAGACCAATAGTAGATACCAGCAGCAGTCTTCGACGTCCAAATCGATCAACCATCATAGCACCGGCAAAAACGGCGGCAGCAAAGTTGAAGAGCTGAAGCAGGCCATTGATCAAGGTCTGATCCTGCACGGCGGTGATTCCGATAGTGTTGAGGACAAGAGTCAGGTAGTATGTCACAACACTGATACCGTTCCACTGACTAAAGAAGCCGAGGATAAAGGCGATGAAAGTTCGCTTGCGCATAGGACCGGTTTGGACAAGGGTCAACCATGAGACAGATGACTCTTGGTTGCGCTCCAGTTCGAGGGCCTTTTCGATCTCGGTAATCTCGTACTCGACAAGAGGAGAGGCTGTCTGTCCGGCCGCATGCCACTTGGTGAGAAGAGCAACAGCCTGTTCCTTTTTGCCATTGGCAATGAGCCATCTAATTAGTGATGTTGGTTAGCAAATCGTCGTTCCGCTGGCTGGCTTTCTACTAACCGAGGAGATTCAGGGACCCAGTAGATGAACAGAAGCTGACAAAATGGAATGGCTGCCTGCAATGCCGAGGGAATACGCCAAGCCCAGGTAGACTGAATCTTGAAGGTTCCGTAGGTGATCCAAGCCGCTCCAATGGCACCAAAGTAAAAGAAGGTGTTGTACAGGGCCGTCATTTTGCCTCTGTGGGTCGGATAAGACAGTTCGGACACGAGAATCGGGCAGGCCACCTGAGGGAAGACTGTAGCAAATCCAATGAGACCTCTGGACACGATGAACATGGGGAGGTTCATGGATGCTGCTTGAATAGCTGGTCCAAAGACGAGAGCAACAAGACCAATGTAGATTGGCGTCTTACGACCCCATTTATCCGAGATCAAGGTAGCAGGGACCAGGCCGAGAATCTTGCAAACGGGATAGACTGCGTTGATGGCTCCAAGAAGCGGAGCGGGAGGGTTGTTGAAGAATCCTCGCCACTGTGGGAGTGTCTGGAGACCGTTCATCATAGAGCCTAGATTACACGCGCCGTCGTTAGCCTTTGTATAGCAACTCATAGACCCGGAGAGGACTAACCATCATAGCCGACAGCAGAGGAACTGAAAAGAGGAACAAGAAGGATCAAGTTTAGCAGGAGGAGGTGCTTCGTTCGATACCACGGCACGTCTATGTTGGGAAGAACCTGTGAGTTGGGTCAAGTCAGCATCGGTTGCACAAAGACTCATAAACTGGTGTCAACTGGCGATGTCGGTATTACCTTGAGTAGATCTGGCCCAACAGTGTTTTCCGCGGCATCTTTCTTCTCCTTCTTCCTGTTGAAAAGGCCCATGATGCCTGTAGAGTTGCAAAATGAAGGGGCTGAAAAGTCTGCAATTGGGCTTTTCTTGACGAGTCGTGCTGATTGCTGGCCAAGATAACTCAAATACCCGGGTTACTGAGGAATATTTATAACCCTGCCAAGTTGCATCAATGTCAGAGTCGAGCCATGGCAAGGGGAAGCCGACTTGATGCAAACTTGTTGGTGGTGAGGTCAGGCCATGGATGGGTTCAGGACCGAGGACCGGAGCTACTGTCGCCTCCTGGTCCCATGGTTAAAGTTGCGGGGAGGCTAGATCGAGCCTAGACCTGGGGGAGATGGGGATGCGGGGAGGGCATTGAGCTGTGAAGGAACGAGAAGATCAGGGATGGAGTTAGCCGGTGTGGCCAACCATAGTCGGGATGCATCCACTTGAAGTTCCTTCCATCACATGGCTTGGAATAACTTGCGACAATGGAGAATGGTTCGAATATTGTGCTCGCTTCTCCTCGCTTGGTACAGGATCGTATTGGTGGTGGAAGCCTTGCTTGGCTAGTGTGGTCACTGTGGTGGCGCTACTGGTGCCCCCTCCAGATCGGGGAGGCTCCCCGATGCATTTAAATGGCCCCAGGGCGCCTCTCCCCTGCTCAACGTCGTCCACTGTAGGATTCTCGGATTCATATTTGATCTTCGCTTCATCGGGTCCTCCCCGATATCTTCAGTCCCTATCACAACCGCCGTCAGCACCGTTGGCCAGCCTCCATGACTAGCCACAACAGTCCAACGACGACCCGTCAAAATGGCGGGGGCCAAGTCCCGTTCCCCAAACCTCGGGGCATTACCGCATGTGAAAAATGTCGCCTCCGCAAGACCAGGTGCGACAACCGTCGGCCGACCTGTGGGTTTTGCTTAAGGCGCCATTTGGTCTGTGTCTATCCGGACGAAGAAGATGCGGGGTAAGATCCGAGTTCCTTGGTTGGTGCAGATCTTCATTCACGAGTGGCTTGCTAACCATGTCTTGATTAACAGTAGCTCAGTTTCGGGGGCCGAGATCCTACAGGCAATTCACAAGCTGACAAGATTGGTGGAGAGTCAACAGCCTCTTCAACACTACCAGCAGCAATCACCCGCTCAAGTCATAGACTCCTCACCCTATGTGCCCCAGTCAGTCTCCGAGTATCATCATCAATCTGGGGGGCCAGAGAGCCTAACACATCATGCTACGGTACGACCTCAGGGGGTTGAATCAATCCTCGACTGGGAAATCTTCGCCGCAGACCGGCCCACACAATGCCTTTTCGCCCAACGGAACCCTCCGAACATGGGTAGTTACTCTCTACCGGATACAAGCTATCCTCAACTCGCGCAGCTGGAGTCAAAGTACATCGATACTCTCCACACCAAGAACCCGATCCTGGACCTAAGTGACCTGCATCGTATGATGCTACAAGTTGCCGAGGACGGGCTTGACTGGTCTACACAGACGTGCCTGGTGGCCTTGGTATGCGCCAATGCTGCCATCACCGAGCCTTATCCCGAGTCTGTTAGGGGAGACGAGATGTCCCTGTCATCTACGCCAGGCCAAAAGGCAGGAGAGAGCGCCGAGTTGGACCTGTCAATGCAATTTTGGAATGTTGCCATCAAACGTCTTGGTTATGCGTCAGGACAGAGCAGTGTTCAGGCCGTCCAATGCCTATGTCTGGCAGGCATCTGGTACATGCATCGACTCGAACCTCTCGAGGCATGGAAGCACTTCAGCCTTGCCGGCACAGCATGGCATAGTCTCAGCTTGACACACTTTCCTCATGGCGAACTCATCAACCAAGCTGACTCTTCCTCCAACGAACTCACCATTATGCAAGCCCTCTACTTTACCATCTGGAAGTCGGAATGCGAGCTACGGTTAGAATTACCGTTGCCGAGCCCCTCGGTCCTCGACAACGCGTATTTCCCCCTGGCGTTTCCCCAGCCCCCAAGTCTCGGCTCGCATCCGTTAGATCCCGATACAACGGAGCGAGAGCGGAGCTGGTATTACTACCTCAGTGAGATCGCGGCAAGACACCTCATCAACCGGCTACTCCAGATGAACTCAGAGGTTCCCACAACTCCAACGGAAAAGCAGGTTCGCCGCATGATCTCCCGAGCGGAGATGATGGAAACTCAGATCTTTGACTGGTACTCGTCGTTGCCGCCAATCTTTTACTTTGACATCCCAGAGGGCTACCAAATTGACTTTCATCCAAACGCCATGATCTTTGTCTTGCGGCACCGGTTTTTCACCCTTCGTGAGCTTGTATCACGGCCGTTCGTCCGGCTTTGCGTGGATCGACTTGTGGACGGAATGGATCCTTCAATCCATACCCCGGTTATCTCGTTTGCATCTCAATGTTTACAATTCTGCATGCTCAAGCTGGGTCAAGTCGTGGGTCATCGGCACCAGGGCGCTTGGTACACCATCCGCATGACAGCCAGTTCATGTCTAACCCTGGCGGCTGTTCACAGAGCTCAAACCCAAGCGGATGAGGCACAAGCGGTCCGTATTGTGCAGAATGTCATTCTGCCAGAAACATGGAGAGACAGGGTTAGACAGGCTGTGGACTCAAATCAGCCACAGTTTGACGAGCCGAATGGGGGAGCCTCCAACCTTAAACAGGTAGTGGAAGCGATATTGGCGTCAAGTTTGGATTACCCGACTCCACTAGAGTAGGCAATTGATCATCTACTTCTCCTTGGTGTTTCTCCACCCCTGAGAATTATGATCGGGGAGGCTCCCCGACGGTACATACAGCAACCCCAGGCCCACCATTTAGCCAAGTCAGGCCTGGGCAAGGGCCTGGGCCTCTAATCCAGTGTGCGTACGGGCCATTTGACTTTTACCTGGAATATAAGTGTGGTGGCAGTCTTGATACCGGCCCGGGCGACAAGGGACACTGTTCTAGGCCTTGAAGCTTCATATTCGCCATTGTTTTCTGAACATCCTCCCTTGGACCACCACAATCATGGTTCTGAAAGTGCAAGCTCCTTCTGAGGCTCCAAGCGACTTTGACATTGAGCATGTCATCAAAAATGCATCCGTTTCAGAAAAGATCTCGTTGTTGTCTGGTAAGTCTTGATCTCCGAATCTTTGGATCCAAATTATATACTGACTTGTGCTGCGACGCAGGCCGAGATTTTTGGCACACAACTCCTCTCCCGAGATTTAACGTTCCCTCAGTCCGCGTGAGCGATGGGCCGAACGGCGTGCGAGGAACCAAGTTCATCGACGGCGTGCCAGCAGCATGTTTGCCTTGTGGTACTGGTCTGGCGGCCACATGGGATCAAGATCTCCTGTACCAGGCAGGCACTCTAATAGGCAACGAGTGCATAGCAAAGGGTGCACACTGCTGGCTTGGGCCAACAGTCTGTATCCAACGCTCTCCGCTAGGTGGTCGCGGCTTCGAGTCCATGGCAGAGGACCCTTATGCCACAGGCAAGCTGGCTGCCGCATACATCAAGGGCGTTCAGTCAACAGGAGTTGTGTCCGTTATCAAGCATTGGCTAGCTAATGACCAAGAACACGAAAGAGTTGGGGTCAGCGTCGTGGTGAGCGAGCGCGCCTTGAGAGAGATCCACATGCTCCCCTTCCAAATAGCCCTCCGAGACGCCGCACCTGGAGCTGTCATGTCTTGCTACAACAAAGTCAACGGAAAACATGTATCCGAAAGTCGAGATCTATTAGATGGTCTTCTCCGAGAGGAGTGGCAATGGAAGGGGCTGATCATGAGCGATTGGTACGTCACTAACACAGCATTGGGTTCACGTTAAGTTTGAGACTAACAACGATCCTTCCAGGTTCGGTACCTACTCAACCGCCGAAGCTCTCAACGCAGGACTAGACCTCGAGATGCCGGGACCGACCAGGCAACGCGGCCAACTACTGGACCTTGCAGTATCAACGCGAAAGGTATCACGGACGATGATAGATACACGAGCACGCAGCGTGCTGGAGTTTGTGCAAAGAGGCAACAAGGTTGCTGTGGCTTCTGAAGAAGGCGGTCGAGACTTTCCCGAAGACAGACAGCTCAATCGGCAACTAGCCGGTGATGGTGTCGTCTTGATGAAGAACGAGGGGGGCCTACTACCTCTCAAACGGTCATTCAAGAGCATCGCCCTTATTGGACCTAACATGAAGAACACGTCGTTTTGTGGTGGAGGGTCAGCACATCTCCAGCCATACTACACCGTTTCTCCTTTTGAAGGAATTGTCGACCAACTACCACCCGATGTCGACGTCAAGTACGAAATCGGCGCTTCGGCAAGTGGTTGGAACCCTCTCCTCCAAGCTTCGGGCGTCATGACACCAGATGGACGCCCTGGTCTGCGAATACGCTTCTACCGAGAACCTCCCACCGTCCCGGATCGCGAAATCATCGACGAGAGCTTATTACCCGAGTCTTCATGGCAACTCATGGGCTATTCACATCCGAAGTTGGAAAAGTTGTTCTACGCTGAAGTGGAGGGCGACTTTGTTGGGCAAGCTACAGGGCCTTTCGAGTTTGGTTTGGCTGTATATGGTTCAGCCCGAGTTTACGTCGACGGCCAGCTGTTGATCGACAACACTGCTGTGCAGCGAGGCGGCACCTTTTTCTTCGGCAAGGGCACTCTGGAGGAAAAGGCCGAGATACACATCATTCAGGGTCAGAAGTACAGGATCAAAGTCGAATACGAAAGTGCACCTTCATCCAAACTCGTCAAGCCTGGTGTGGTCAACTTCGGTGGAGGTGCAGGACGGCTCGGTCTCGTGAGAGTGATTGACCCTGAGGCATCCATCCGAGCAGCTGTTGATGCTGCAACACAAGCAGATGTGGCGATTCTATGCGCTGGCTTGACAAGAGATCAAGAATCCGAGGGTTTTGACCGTCAGCACATGGAGCTGCCAGGATTCCTTCGTCAACTTATCTCCGCCGTCTTAGATGCAGCACCCGACACCATCATTGTGTCACAGAGCGGTACACCCTTCAACATGTTGCCTTGGGCTACGCGCGCCAAGACGCATCTGCATGCCTGGATGGGGGGTAATGAGACTGGCAACGGCATCGCCGACGTTATTTTCGGCAAGATTTGTCCTAGCGGGAAACTGCCACTCTCTTTCCCAAGACGAATCGAGGACACACCAACATATCTCAACTTCGGAAGCGAGAGGGGACGTGTCATATACGGTGAGGACATCTACGTTGGATACCGATATTACGAGAAGGTGGATCGAGACGTGCTCTATCCTTTCGGGTAGGATGACTCCTTCTTGTTCATGCTGAGACGCAAAGAATTGAGCTAACATTATGCGCACAGCCATGGCCTCTCATACACAACGTTTACGTACTCGAATCTAAGCGTCACATCCTTACACGTGAACTTGGAAGTCACAAACTCGGGTACAGTTGCTGGAGCTGAAGCCGTTCAGCTGTACATCGCCCCCGACGAGGCAACATCCTCTATCGCGAGGCCCAAGAAGGAGCTCAAAGGGTTCAAGAAGGTACACCTACAACCTGGGGAAACGCAGCTGGTTCAAATACCACTGGATCGGTTTGCAACGGCGTTTTGGGACGAGGAGATGCATTGCTGGGTCTGTGAGAAGGGAGTGTACAGGGTGCTTGTAGGGTCCAGTAGTCAGAAGATATTGGTGGAAGGGAAGCTGGAGGTGATGGAAACGACGTGTTGGTCCGGGCTTTGAGTTTCTTGCAGACAACAAATAATGAATCATTTCAGTATTCCATGTATTCGTGGCGTTCTTCTTATTGTTGCGAATTGACTCGCTTTGAGACCCTATTTAGATCAAGAACCGTAGTCGCGCAGCTCAGATTTTCATTTTTGCATGATACAGGCCGTGATTCTCACGAAAATTTGGCGCGATGGTTGGTGGTCCAACTGCCAGCAAATGAGGCTATCACGAGGTGGGCGTAACGTGTGTGGGGTTGAGAGGGCGAAGGTTAGTCTTTTTTTAAATACTGAAATGACGTCATGTGGTGCTGACATAAGGCGCCGTTGAGCTTTCACGTGATGGGAGCTTTACTTTGGCTGCTTGAACAGGGGATGGAAACCGTACGACTTTTTCAAGAGTTCGCGACACCAAACCATGATATCACAAAGCCCGACAATTGGCGCGAAATCTGACCTTTCAGTACTTAAAAAATTGCATATAAAATCTCCTTCATTCATAGATCACTCCAAAACTTTCAGCAGTCCATCAAAACCGTGATTTTTATGCCATCTGGACTTGTTCATGAGAAATCGTCTCCCTACCCTATGTCTTCACTTTTGGGTGGGTCATTTGAGACAACGACCCCGGAAGCGGTTGGCCAATCTCGCCAAGCTGACCCTGGCTAGCGCATGCAACTTGCTGACGTTAGCTCCAGTCTAAAGTTGCTTGTGTCGGGGAGGCTCCCCGATGGCTAACACGGACGCCCGGACTTAAGTGCTGCTCGCTGATTGGTCTCAGCTGTCTCAGTCTCCAGAGAGTGATCTGGGGGAGGAGATGATCATGATTCTACCTTGGCGTTCTCCATTTACGATTTCTTGCCTCAAAGAACTCTCTCGGACTTTAGAGATACTGCCAGCTTAGAAATTGAGTCAAATGGTAGTTTAAATACTACTGCAACCCTCAATTCTTTGACGAGAAGCAATCAACGGCCCCTTCACCATCACCTCAAGAACACTGCGGTTCATCTGGCGACATCACGTTATCCGACATTTGAGATTTGGCCCCCGACAGTCATGACAGCGCGCACTGAGTTGGAGCTGGAGAATGGCACTTCCCCAACCCCAACACCAACAGAAAAGGAGGCGCAATCGGGGTCAAGTCAGTCGGACACGGGCCCAATCGATTGGGATGGACCAGACGATCCTGAGATGCCACTGAACTGGCCAAAGTCCAAGCGATGGATCAATACCATGGCGGTGTCGACGTTGACCCTACTGACGTTTGTGGCCCCTGACGGCAACACCAGAATCTTGCGCTGATCTCAACTCTTAGGCCCTTTGCATCTTCCATGATTGCACCCGCTGTCCAACTCATTATGGACGATATGAGTGAAACAAACCCTAACATAGGCTCATTCTCGGTATCAATATACCTTCTTGGGTATGCTTTTGGCCCTTTATTCCTCGCTCCACTCAGCGAGCTTTATGGCCGTCTTCCAGTATACCATATTTGCATGTTTCTCTTTCTCCTGACAAACATCGCATGCGCATTGTCTGTCAACATGCCCATGTTCATCATCTTCCGTCTGCTCACTGGACTGGTGGGTGCATGTCCCTTGACTCTTGGCCCGGCTAGCGTCGCAGATTGTTTCAGGCAGGTGGAAAGAGGCCGAGCGATGGCCATATGGAATATGCCAGTACTGCTGGGCCCGAGTCTTGGACCTGCAGTCGGGGCATATGTCTCTAGAAGTTTGGGCTGGAGGTGGAACTTTTGGCTCCTTGTTATTATGGTAAGATTAGGCATCCTTCAACAACAATTTCTTTTTGCTGACACTGGCCAACGTAGACTGGTGCTGTTCTAGCTGTTTGCCTCTTCATTCAGAAGGAGACTCACCATCCAACTCTGCTAAAGAAGAAGGAAAGGAAACTGCAAAAGTTACACGGCACTGAGCAGGTCTCTTCCACCCTCGCTTCCGACACGAAGAATCAGCTCCTCAAGAAAAGCCTGGCTCGTCCATTGAAGATGCTCTTTCTGTCGCCCATCGTTTTCGGCCTTTCTCTCCTGACTGCTATCGCTTACGGTACTCTTTACCTGCTGTTCACCACGGTGTCTGAAGTCTTCAGGACCAGATATGGAATAGTCACTAACGTCGGACTTGTTTACCTGGGCTTTGGTAGTGGTCAGATTGTTGGACTCTTCGTCTTTGGCTTGCTCTCGGACGCTATTGTGAAGAGACTGGCTAAAAAAGGCGGAGAGATGAAACCAGAGTATCGTATTCCCCTCATGATTCCCTGCAGCGCAATCATCCCTATTGGGCTGTTGGTATATGGCTGGACGGCTCAGTTCCGAGTCTTCTGGTTTGTGCCAATTATTGGCACATTCCTCATCGGCTTCGGGATGATCACGGTTTTTAGTTCCGTGAGCACCTACTTGGTCGACGCGTTCCCTGTTTACGCTGCGAGTGCTACTGCGGCCAACACTGTTCTGAGAAGTGTCGGCGGCGCCCTTTTGCCACTTGCTGGCCCGAAGATGTATGAGGCATTGGACCAAGGATGGGGTAATACACTACTCGCAGGGATATCCTTGGGTATGATTGGCATGATAGTTATGTCGTACAAGTATGGAGAAAGATTGAGAACAAAAGTTGAATACTAAGGTAGATATACTATTTAGGGGGAACAAAATTGGACACTTTAGCCCCAGGCCTTGGATAAGTACGTTTCTCCTCCGTGGGATCAAAAGTATAGAAGTTCAGCCACGGTCCCATGATTAATACAATTTCCCTGTTATTTCATGTCCATCGCGTAAGTGCCTCCTTTCCACATTAACCCTCCTCATCTGCCACCTTGTCTCGTTTGATCTCGTCTTCCACAAAATCCAGGAAGTCAAGCCCTAGGTCTGGCGGCAATTGCGTTTCTGAATGTCGGGAATCCATGGCCAGGGTAACGATGTTGGGACAGTCGTAGTTTTCAAGGACCCAGTTGCCGCCATCCTTCTTGGAGCCCCATATAGAAGTCTTTTCGTACCTCAACTGTCGGCACGCATTGAGAATACCGTTGTGATCCACAGGGCCATTTTGGCGGTGCCAGGATAAAGACTCGATCATGCAATCAAACACGCATTCCGATGACGGGGCCGCAAAGAGCGTATCGGGCGGCGGTCCAAAGATTGACTTGCCTAGCTCGCGACCAACGGCGATATCGAGTAAGAACCAGAATCGTGGCTCAGTATGGGAATCCAAGTTGATGTAGTCTTCCATACCCTTGCCGGTGTTGAAGTTCATTTCGAACTTGGGATCGGGCGATTGTCGGGCTGCATTGGCCTTGGTGAAGAGGACAAACTCAAGTTTGCGTGCTGGACAGGGCAAAGAGTGATTGCTGATGAGGTGAGCCAGGTGAAAATAATCGGATATCGGCTCATTTATAATTGCATAGACGTCAATGTCACTGATGCCAGGCTGGTATGCGCTGTATCCAGCCGAACCGAAAAGATGGACGGCCAAGAGGTTGTCCTTTAGTTCGTCATTGAGCCGCTGCACTAGTTCAAGGCAATAACGATCCAACTGGTCGTGTCCTGATTCTGTCGACTGGTGCTCGTCTTGGTCTGAATCTGGAAGAGGATCGGCCATTCTCGATAGGCGGGAAGGATGCCCCCTTCCGAGATTGATGTAGGAGGAGGATCAGATGGATTGCGAGTGATTGCAGGTCAAAGATAGATACGAGGATGGGGAACTTGGGCTGTCGACGTTTGATGACGTATTCATACGAGGTTGTGATTCATTGCTGACCATTATGTAAGGGGGTTGACGCCGACCTCTCATTGGGCTCTCCGCATCAGCATGTGTGCCATGGGAAGACATCTGGCATTGGCTGCCGATGGTAAAAGTTTCGGAACCAGCGTGACAAGAAACTTGCGATCTATATAGTACAAGGACTTGACAATACAATAGTGTTTCAAGAGAACAAAGACTGCAACTTGCATTCGCCCGTGACTTAGACAGCACGCTTGCGAATGGCCTCCGACAAGACTTTGCCAATGACTCCAGCACTGGGAGGATTCTGGCCAGTGATAAGGTTCTCACTCTTGCCGCTGGTAACGACCTTGACGCCAAAAAGCTGATCAGCCTTCTCGTAATGGCCACCGTGTTCCTGCAGCTTATCTTCAAGCAAGAAAGGCATTGCGTCGGTGAATTTATATGCCTCCTCCTCGGCATTGGAGAAGCCGGTGACTGTCTGGCCATCGACCATGTAGGTTCCATCTGATAGCTTGACATTGGCCAAGGCAGCTGGACCGTGGCAGACGGCTGAGACCAACTTGCCGGATTCGTAAAATTCGCGAATCAGAGCGTGTGACGTGCCATCTACGGCTAGGTCGAACATGGCTTGATTACCTTGTTAGTGTCTCATTGTGATTGAGGGAAAAAAGAACGTACGTCCGTGGCCTCCGACGAAAAAGATACCGGCATACTCATCAGACTTGCCAAGGAAGCTCTCAAGCTTTTGTGTGTTCTTCCAAACATGCCCCTTCTCTTTGAGAAAGACTTGGCAAGCTTCATCATTCTTGGCATCCTCAATCGAATACGGGTCAATAGGAGCTTCGCCTCCCTTAGGTGAAGCCATAATAAGGTCCACATGGGGAGCAAGGTCATTGTATGGGTGAACCAACTCGGGGAGATACCATCCCGTCTTCATGTTGGCCCGTGTGGGGAGGACATCCTGAGATGTAAGGACGACAAGAAGCTTCTGCTTGGTAGACATGATGTCGATAGACAAAGAGTAAAGATACTGGACGTGTTGTTTTCGTTACTTTGGGGCTTAGATAAGGTATTATAGAATAAGAGAATGCCTTTTTGTAGAAGCCATTTTTCGGACTTATCACGACTGCCGAAAAGCGACTCAGCTAGTGTGTCTCTTAACGCCGAAAACAAACTTGATGTCCCTGCAACCTACCTTGCAATACGAACCATCGGCTGTTAATGTCAAACTTTAATCCCAAAGCTTCAAATCAAGTTAGTTGTTGATTACATTTACCTCCGCTAACTCCGTGATCGAAGAAGCAACTCGAAACCGTTGACACGGGCAGCTTATGCATAAAGACTCGGTAGCTCCTTGCCAATGTTCTGTCTATTAGAAGTACGAGCCATTCTTCATCATTGTTAACTTTACTGGCACACCACGAAAGCAAACTTGAGTCTCTTCATTTCTCCTATTACTCAACCCACCCTCGAAATCACCACCAACATGGCCTTCACCATCACCGTTCTCTTTCCCAATGAGCCTGATGCCAAATACGACTTCGACTACTACGTCTCCAAGCACATGCCTCTAATTCAAGAGCGCTGGGGCAAATACGGCGTCAAGAGCTGGTCGGCAACGCAATTTACTGCTGGATTGGACGGTTCGCCAAGTCCCTACGCATTCGGATCCGTCGTCGAATGGGGAGATGCGGACCAAGTCAAGAATGCCTTCGCGGGGCCCGAGGCCGCTGAAATCATGGGAGATGTGCCCAACTTTAGCAACAAGCAAGCCCTTTTCCTTCTGGGCAGAGTCGCACCCTGAGTCCTTGCACGATTGCTGCAGGTTTAGGAGCTACTTGGGAGCTTCGTTACCGCAGCAGTGTTGAGGTTCAACCGAAATTTTGGATCAGATGTTTGCGAAGATTTGAAGTCAGCCGTTGGAAAAGGGTGGTTATGGGTCTTGAGGAACGCATTCTCTATGCCATGATCAATACTCATCTAGATGAATGAAAGATACTCGATTGGACTGTCAATTTTCTGGTCTGATATATGGCATGAAGTGCTGCGAAACTGTGCTGCAGATTTGCCTAGCAACCTCGCTACTCGCGTTGAAAGTATTGGTACTGTGAGTTCGGAGTGTATATATAACCATCCCCTCCATTTCTGAACAAATAGAAGACTGGCCTAGAAGGGAGCACAAAGTGTTCTTTTACTATACAATCTCTATGGCAACTGTGTTACCACCTTTAAAGACATCAACGTCACATGAACCTATACCAGCTCGGAATGCTCCTCTGGTGTAAGTAGACATTCTTAACACTAGGAACTAGGTAGTTGGTTCCTCCATTCTGCTTTATCATCAATAGAAAAATGATCTGGTGACACTTAAGAAAACAGTCTGAAGCAGTAAAGGTCACCATCACCTGTAAGCCTCTTCGGGCGATCCCAGGTCACCATTCTCCAGGCTTATGCTGATGTCCGACCTGTATCTCCACTTTCCAGGAAGCTGACGTGAGCAGCCAATCCTATATGGACAACCTACCTATGTGGGTAGGCACGGAGTAACCCTTTCAGTGTTCTGTGGCGTCGGGTTTCGATGTAGTTATGTTTTAATGACTGTGGCCTACGGTTGTGGCGAATGATCTCTAATGGAAACTTCATGGTGATGGACAGAGTCTTAGAAAATTTGTATGTGTAAATATATGCCTAATGTACAATACTAGCAGCTATCTCGAAAGACACACGATTCACCCTCAAACTATATAAACCGCCGCGTCTAGAAGCCAGTCTAGGCAACGACTATGTTCAACCCCTTCAAATCCTGTAGCATGACAATCCACCTTGTGTGGACTCAAGCATACCACGTCGTCTCTCTAGATCGGCCCTTTAAGCCTTGATAGACCTCATACGGCGAGCATGGAAGCTGGAAGAGCATCCGCTGCCCGAGCCGGTCGAGGGGCTGGCTGATCCGGCATCGGTGTCGAAATCAGTAGCCTCAGAAGCAGGAGCGGCAGAGGTGGAAGCAGGAGCTGTAGTATTGCCAACGGCAGAAGTAGGGGCAGGAGTATTGACAGGAGCAGAGCCAGAGTCCGACTCGCCACCGGCAACAGTCTCAGTAACATCGCCAGTGGCACCATCAGCAGTACCACGGATAGTGCCACCAGGAATGACATCAGGGCCAGGGGCGACGGGGTAGGAGGTGGAAGATCCCCAGAGGCTGAAGTTGACAGCCTCGTCGGACTCCTTGTAGACACCAGGAATCTTGACGCTCTGGCCGGGAATGCTGGTGGCGGTGTTGCCAGCGACCTCAATCTGAGCACAGGCATAGTAGAACTCGGCCTCGCCGTTGTGAGCGCCATGGAGACCAATGTGCTCGCCACGGACGAGGTACTGGCCATCGGGGATGGATGAAGGCACGTTGAACCAGACTTGGTCCTCCTTCCAGGTGCACCAAGCATCAGTGCGCAGGGACTCGGCGTTTCCAGCCTTGCAGATCAGAGTCTGGTGGATCTTGTACCAGTCACCGCTGCCATCACTGCTGGCAGCATCGGAGACGGGGCTGACATAGACCTGGGAAGGTCCGGGGTGCTCCATGCCGGTGCCACCGTAGGCCATCTTCAGGCCAACCTTGTCGCCAGCCTTGACCTTGAAGACCTGCGCAGCAGGGACCGCTCCCTTGTTGCAAGAGAAGTCGGCATCGAGAGGAGTGATGGAGCCGGAAGGAGGGTTCTTGAACTTGGTGGGCATGTAACTGTTCTGGTGCTTGCGAATGTAGGTGTTGGCGCTGCCCTCGAGGGCATCGTTGACAACAAGCTGGTCAAAGGTGTAGTGACCGTAGACGGAGGCGACGGAAGCCAGGACGGCAGAAGCGACAGAGAACTTCATGATTGCTGGAGTTGAGTTGGTAGTTAAAGTGAGAGATTGTGTCTTGAAGAGAATGCTGTAGCAAGGAGGTTGGCAGTAAAAGAGTGAATGGAATAGAGACTAGCTCTGAGAAACGAATGAATGAAATGAGATGAGGAAGCGATAGTGAGGAACGAAAAATTCTGATGTTGAGGGACCGTCATGTCTTTATATATCATGATTCCTTCTACCCGCTCTACGACGACATGCCATTCACAATGGGCTAAAGGATAAGCATGTTTCAAAGATGCAATACCAAGAAGTGCCGGTGAATGAAGCCGCTGGCCTTTCCCATTTCAGAAGTTCAGCTTGGCATACCATGCCCCCGCTCCTCTAAATGTTCCTTAATTTAGTGACAGGGAACCCTCGTGTAGTTCTTCAGCCGCTTGCATCAGATGCTGGGGCCGTTAGCTCGGCGGATCTTAATTCCTCTACTGAGGACCCCTGGGGCCTGCGCCCACATCCCGAGAGTTCTTGGCCCGAGACGCCGGTAAAGGAGTCAACTTTAGTGAGGTCTAGACCAAATGTCAGTGCGTTGACAGCGGGAGGAACAGAACATGTGATGGTCTTCAACGACATGTATTAAGGAACTGTGAGGTTCGATAGGTTGACCAAGATCGAAGAATTCCAGTAGATGATTGCCATGATGGCACTTTGAGCAGTTCCTGAACGGTCGACTCAACAATCCTTCAGATGCTAACCGAGGTGTCAAAGGTAGTTAATCTGGAACTCCTGTTCATGTCTCCACGTTGCCGCTGAAGATTGAAAGCCTAATGATTCGGTGACCGCTACCTACGAGATAGGTCAGCCGTTACTCATGACCTCTGTTTCAGTAGCCCACGCACCTGAGACAGAGGCCGGGATGGCTTGTGGAGATCTCACCCCCTATGTTCTTTGGGAATACAACACAGAGCCGATCTGTGCGAAGTTTCTCTTTTGAAGCTGGATTCTCCAGATCGTTTCGCCAGCTCTCTGATTGTTTAAGCTCAGAGAAGAATGGGTAGGAAAGCGATTAACACTGGTGTTTCACTGCTTAATGATTGGTCAAGGCGATGGTGTCAAGAGATCATTGAGAGCCCGGAATCTTTTCCATTTGTAAAGAACATCCCCCATAGAAGGAAATGGGTTGACATAAACTCCACTCATTTGGGCTCAGGAGGAAAATGACACACCCTCATCCCTTTCATCTTCGGCTATGGCATCGAGGTCGAAAATACAGCGCAATCTCGGCATCAAGCCACTTGACAAGGACCCAGATTAGAACCTATGGACCCCCTTTGTGACCCTAGAAGTTGAGTTTACTGGCTTGATGCAACAGTCAGTTCTTGTGGCAAACTTAGTTGTCGGTGGGTGTGAGAAGGTTGAGCCATCACGGAGATCTTGACCTTGTGAAGCCAGACCGTACTTGTTATGAAGCCCGAGCCCTCGAGCCTCAAGATGACGCTCAGGGAGCAAATAAATACAGTCCTGAAAGCCTTTGCACAGCATGGGGCTGTTATTTACAATGCTTCGTGGGTTACTGGAGCCTAGCCAGGAGGGTAGCCATGTTGTTTGTGTCTCCAGGGGGCATGGCTTCCTCATTCCATCACAGAAGATATATACTCCAAAACTACAATATACAAAGAAAGAAAGGCGCGGACCGTAGACCATAGCTCGCAACTCTCGACTTGCTTTCAAACAATCCCAAAATGTAGCCGCGGGATACATGCTGAAAGCGTCTTGCCAGGCATGTCGTATTTACCTGAGAGCCTGGACAACAGCGTCGTAGGCAGGCTTGGGCGAGTAGTTGTTATCAAAGAGGAGAGGGTTCTTGCCGGTACGCCACGAGTCCTGATCACGGACACCCCAGACGGTGATGCCGACGCACTTGGGGACGTTGAGGCAGGCCTTAGTAACGGTGGCGTAGTCGTTGGCAGGGGCACTAGCAATGTCAAGCTCGGTGATGGCAACCTCAGAGACACCAGAGCCGGCAAGAGCTTGGAGAGCGCCCTGGATGCCGGAAGCAGCGCCGGGGTCCAGGTGAGTCTGGGAGCCGATGCCATCAATGGGGATGCCAGCGGCGATCCACTTCTTAACATGAGCGACCATGCCGGTGGTGACCTTGGCGGCGTTGGCCGAGTCGAGGCTGTAGTCGTTGATGTATAGTTTGGCATTGGGATCAGCGGCTCTGGCGGCTCTGAAGGCGATGCCAACAAAGTCCTCACCGAGGACGCGAGAGAAGACGGAGTCACGGAGACGACCATCCCACTCGAAGATCTCGTTGACGACATCCTAATTCAGTTAGTCACCTTCTCAGGGAATCTCTGGTTAGATGAATGCGTGCTTACCCAGGCGTAGATCTTGCCCTTGTAGCGACCAGCAACGGTCTTGATGTGGTTCTCAATGACCTGAGTAAGAGTGTTGCGGTCATTGATGCTCTGGACCCACTGAGGCAGCTGCGAGTGCCAGAGAAGGGTATGGCCTCGGACCTTTAGGCCATTCTGTTGGGCAAAGTTGACGACCTGGTCGGCACCAGCAAAGTTGAACTGGCCACGCTGGGGCTCAGTGGCATCCCACTTCATGCTGTTCTCGGCAGTAACCTGGCCAAAGTTGGCCTTGATGATGGCATTGTTCTTCTGGTTACTGAGGAGGTTGGGGTCGGTGATGGTGCCGTAGTACTTTTTGCCCTTGTTGATGATGAGCTTGTTGATGCTATTTGGGGACTGACGGGGCTCGACGTTGGCGGGGGCGGCCGCGACCAGCGAGGCTGCGAAGAGGAAAGAAGAGAACTTCATGTTGAGCTGTTGATAGTTTGAGAGAATGGAAGAAAGTCAAAAGAGAGCGATGTCCTGCAGTAGGAAGAGAGAATGTGCGAGGAATAGAGAGGAAAGGAGAGCAAAGTTGACCATGGGCGGGTGGCAAGTGCTACGAAGAGAAGTACGGAGCAGGACATTATACATTAACTCCGTTAATGCCAAATTTTGATGTTATTCGGCATCACTAGTGTATCATTCGGAGAAGCACGGTCCGTTGTTTCTTTGGTGTTCTTCTGGAATTGGCCCTGGCCCCATTGGAGGAAGAATGCAGCCGAGCCTCACGTTTCATTTTCTACGACCTGGAGCAGGGGTCATCTGCCTAAATTGAACCCCGAGCCTCTGGAAACAGAACATGGGGCCGTCGCCGCCGAATTTGTACCCTTGGTTTTCGTTTATTAAACGTCCTTGGCGTATTTCCTCTCCACGATTGGACCAGTTAGGGTCGATAACGTCGTATTTCGTTCTTCGCTATCTTGACCTTAACGAGAAACTTTTCAAGGATGTTTTTTTGAAGCATCACCAAGTTCACAAGGAGGAACTTTTCACAAATTTTTCACCAGAGAAGTATGCCGTGTCACATAGTTCGATCTTTGTTGCTTACTTACTGACCAGTGCATCTCACAGCCATCCGCTCTCGCGCATCTTGCGCACCTCTTCCTCGACCCTCTACAGCTTTAGGGGAGATCGTGGAAGGCTGCCTCTTGCCGAGTAACTAGAGCGAGTTATCCCTTGCTAGCCTTGACAGATGAAAAGCGGGATCAATCTACTCGAGACATCCTACCGCGTTGTGGCGTTATCAGTGCTCTCTCTTCTTCGCTACTTTCTCCTCACTTGGATCGTTTGGCAGAGAACTCGGTGGGGCCTCAGATCCTTCAGCTGTTTCAGAACCTCGTTTACAACGTAGTCGTTTCAGCCCACCTACGGACACGGCATCAGCTTTCCAACTGATATCCGCTCTGAATCGGATGTTCGGCAATCACCTCGGCCTGGTTTGACAGGGTAGAATCCCACTAAACTTGCGAGGTAGCTAGTACATCTGTGATATGGTTAGTTCTTGGAGGCTGCTGTCAAACTCGAACCGCTCCCTATGTGCAGATGATCTCAACATGTTAATTAAACAACATACGTGCCGCCCAAGCCGTGAAACCTGTAGTAATTAAAGCCAATTCTAGTTGATTACGAGTCTGCTCACTTGATTCCGAGTTATCCATGTTAGAGACGCGGCGTGATATGATGATACTGAGTGCTACAAATGTATAATAGAGGTCTGTCTGAATTGTCTGCATTGCGTTGCTTCTCAAGTTCTTTCGTGCATCGCAGTCGACTTTTGCTTGATTCTCTTCATTAAGTCGTTCTTTATTTTCTACCTTATTCGAAATGCAATTCAACAAGTTGTTGCCCCTCCTTGTCACGGCGCTGGCGTCTGTGTCCGATGTCGTTGATGCTTCTGCTTGCAGGCACCAGAAGCCAAATACTGCTGTTTCCCATGCCGATCCTGTCACTAAAACTCCCCATTCAACCCTTTCCACCATCGCCAAGTCTAAGGCCACTAGTACGTCTGTTGTCAAGGCTGTTGTGAAGCCTGCAGCCTCCGCTGCTTCTTCAGCCCCTGTCTCTGAGGAAGCCTCCACCTCTGAAGTCTTCACGGGCTTGGGAACTCGGTATGGTCTGTCCGATGGCTGTACCGAGGAAGACTGCTGGCAAAGTGGCGCCTGTAGCTTTGTCGACTACGATTTGCCCTCGAGTCTGGATGGTTCTACCTGCGTCTCGGATGATATCTGGAATGATGGTGCCAACTGCGGCGGTTGTATTTCCGTCACTTACAAGGGTGTCACTTTGAAGATCATGGTGAGAACTGGTCCTTTTCCTGGGGTTCCGGCCCTTGTAGTAGATACACAACTAACTCTTTCCTAGGTAACCAACAGGACTGGCGGAAATGCTACTCATCTTGATATGACCCCGTCGACCTGGTCGAAGCTGACCAAGGGTTATTCCGGAGGTGGAGTTGACGGCATTGAATGGGAATGGATAAAATGCCCTCTTCCAGAGTCGTCATCTCTTCAAGTTCACATGCACAAAGGAGCTTCTAAGTACTGGTTCGCTGCCACTATTGAGAATGCTGTCCTCCGCACCAAGAAGGTTGAGGTCAGCAGCGACAACGGCAAGACCTGGCAAGTTTGCACCCTTCATGATCCCAACATGTACATTTTTGACGACAAGACTCTCCCTGGTGACACTGCCTATGTCCGTGTTACCGACATCAACGGTGGTCAGGTTATCGTGAAGGATGTTGTTCTCAAGTCTGGCGTGGTGACCAAGGCTACCTAGGCGCTTTGATGGCTGGGTAGGGACCTAGGGGTTGAGAGGAGAGGCTTAGTGCTGAGGCGATTCGGGATGCTGTAAAACTTCCTTCTTGTATTATTTACTACTTCTTCATATAAATAACCAGTGCATGATAGGTAATTAATTCTAGCAAGAGTACTTATTTAATAGAGACTTGATAGTTGAATCAAGCAATTGACTTATCATCCTTGGCATCAGCTTCAATGTCCTCAGAGACCCTGGCACCTGATAGCGTCTTCGTGTCCTTGAACCGTCTGATGGGGATGTTCATCGCGAACAATTGCTCGATTTCTTCCAGTGTACGCCCTTGAAGCTCTGGAATGCAGAAGTAGGTGAATAGCACGGCAAGCACGGCGAACGAACCGTAGATGAAGCCGACCTTTGACTGGAGATTTGCGTAAGGCGGGAACAGAAGATACGGGAGAGTGAATGCGGTGACAAATCTGGAGTAACGCGGCAATATCAGCAATCTGTTCAAAGACCCATGGGATGTTTGAGGTGACACTTACTGCATGATTACGTTAATCACAGACCCGGCCCTGTAAGACATGTCTCGCAGCCTCTGATTCGGGATCTCCGCGCTTAGAATATGTGAGTTTGGCGACCATCCACACGTCCAGCCCACAACAAAGACGATCATCATGGCTACAATGGCCGAGTTCTTTGCGTTGGAGGCTGGGACAACCGTTCCAATGATGCCCATCGCCATCAGAGCTACGGCTTGAATCGAACCTCCGATCATCAAAAGGCGTCTAATGCTAGCGGTTAGCCAATATGTTGATCATGCCTTGAGGGTTACTGACCGTCGTCCAACAATATCGCAGCCCCACATGGTCGCGATGGCCACGACAAGAGCGACAAAGGACTTGATCAAGTTGATGTTGAAAGGGTTGATCGTGCCCAGTGACTTGATGTAGACAGAGCCATACACCAAATGAAAGGTGTAGCCAGTCGTCTGGAGGAAGAAGTTGATACCGATGACAATAAATGTTTGACGAATATTGGCCTTCCAGAACAGTTCCTTGAACGTTCCTTTCTCTTGGTAGCGGGACGAAGCGGTTTCCAAGAGGCCGTACTCTGACACGATCCCATCTTCGGTCATCTTGCCCTCCCTGAGCTTGCGAAGTGCTGCGAGGCCTTCCTCATGACGAGCCTTGCCGGCGAGCCAACGAGGAGACTGAGAGTTGACATATTGTTAGCCTTACCTAGAACAAAAAGGGCAGAATACGGAGGGGCCTACCTCTGGGACAAACCAGATAGCACTGGCGACGATGGTTGGGACGAAGAAAAAGAGGCCGTACGGGATCTGCCACGACGCATTGCTTTGGATATCGCTAGTTCCACGAGTAATAATGCTCACAATAAGGCCGCCAAGCTATACTTCTGATCAGTACCCACCTCAAGTAGCCCCTTTCTTTGGAGGGGCTTGGCCAGATCGCGGGGAAAAGACTTACAATGACACTGGTCTGGTAAGTGGATACAACAAAGCCTCTAGATCGCGCAGGTACGATTTCGGATTGGTAGATGGGGACCACGGCAAGTTCCATGCCGATGTAGACGTCTATGAGATGAGACTTGTTAACTTGTCTGCTCTCAAGTGAGCAACAAAAGGTGGCAACACGAACAGTTGAGAACGCGACCAGCTAAGAGATGGTCCCTATTCTTTGCAGTGACGACAATGGCAGCTGCGGCGATGGCCCAAATACTCATGGTGAAAACACACATACGCCTGCCCCAGCGGTTGCTGACATAGCTGCCCGCAAGGAGACCTGTATCGTTGTTAGCGGGTGATGGGGAGGGACTGGGTCCGGGTCTGAAACATACCGATCATGAAGCTGATGTATGGGAGTGAATTGAACAGAGACAGCCATTGAGGATCGATGATGTGCTTCTTCGCAGTCGGGCTCCATGTACCAAATTGCTTCTCAAAGTAGTTCATTGCTTGGGTTCCAGAGAAGACGGACATCTCGAACCCAAAGTTGAACTGAGAGAATGCAATCAGCAATACCGTCAACGTCAGCCGGACGTTGAAGGTGGCGCGCAAGTCGAGGCCGTGTTTTTGAGTTGTCATGGTGCAGAACTATGAGGCCTTGAGAGGTTGTTTGGTGGATTGAGATGATGTATAGAAAGCTTCGGAACACGATCTTGTTTATATAGAGGTCTTCAACTCAGCTCTTCATCCATAGCCAGAATGGTGCAATCGGCATTTCCATACTGAGCGCAAGAGATGGAGCGAAGTTTGCAAAGTCCAGGCCCACATCGTCCCAAAGATACACCGACCCAACATCGCTTGAAGTCGTCTTGATCTCCAGAAATCTTGCTAGCGTCTCTTGGCTTCTGGGGCTGAGGGCACATGACAAGCTCATGGCGCATCCTACCCGTCTACCCGCCCGCCGTTCCGTTGCGGACGACCCCTCTTCATGTTCGCTTACCATTGGACTCAGTGGGACACTCCCGCTTACCCGTCTTTCCGTGTCAGTGTCAGTTGATGGCTTATTTGGCTCCTCTACGCTACTAATGTGTCTAATCTCGTTACAGCATTTGGGGAATTATTAATATGACCATTCGTCTTTTTTCCTACAAGGATGAGGAATTGTTTTGTCTCAATTTCGTCATCAAGTAAGAACAAGGCGAAACATCCTCTTCTCATTATCGAGTCCAACTCTCCGAGCAAGACGACAGTATCGACTACTATCCCCGAACCTAAACATCAGCCCATCATGACGAAGCGGCCGAACTTTCTCATAATCGTCGCCGATGATCTCGGTTTCTCTGATCTTGGCTGCTATGGCTCAGAGATCAACACTCCCAACCTCGACAAGCTGGCGCAGGGTGGCGTTCGAATGACCAACTTCCATACTGCGGCTGCCTGCTCACCAACGCGATCCATGCTTTTTTCTGGTACTGACAACCATATCGCCGGTCTTGGAGAAATGGTAGAGTATATGATGTCGTTCAAAGAGTACTTCAAGGACAAGCCAGGGTATGAAGGATACCTCAACTGGAGAGTGGCTGCTCTCCCAGAGGTACTTCAGGATGGTGGTTATCACACAATATTTTCTGGTAAATGGTAAAGCCATCATTCGGTTTCTAACGGCCAATCGCAATGCTGATATTCCGCTTTCTACAGGCACCTCGGCCTGACCAAGGAGTTCTCCCCCTCCTCGCGAGGGTTTAGCAGAGATTTCTCGTTTCTCCCCGGCGCTGGCAACCACTTTGGCTATGAGCCTCAGCTTCAAGACGACGTCTATTTCCCCGCCCTCTCGAGCAAAGGACACTGGATGGAGGATGGAGCATTTTTCGACCATGAGGATCTTCCGAAGGACTTCTACTCAACAACCACCTTTACGGATAAGATGCTTGACAAGTTCAGGTTCAGGACGGAAGAGGAGAAACAGAAGCCATTTTTCGCAACCTTGGCTTTCACGGCGCCACACTGGCCACTCCAGGCGCCTAAGCATATTGTGGACAAGTACCGTACGTATTCTTCTCCCTGTCAAATAGACTCTCTGCTGATGCAACACAGACGGCAAATACGACCAAGGTCCAGATCACCTAGCCGCTTCCCGCCTACGCCGTCTTATCGAACTCGGTCTTGTGAGCCAGACTGCCCAAATACCAGACCCCGTAGGCGTACAGGGTTACGAATGGAGCTCCATGACAGCAGAAGCCAAAGCTAGATCAGCCCGGGCAATGGAGGTGTATGCTGCCATGGTGGAGATGGTTGACGATGACGTAGGGCGGGTGTTGGGACATCTGAAGGAAACCGGCGAACTAGACAACACGTTTGTCCTCTTCATGTCGGACAACGGAGCAGAAGGAGCCTCGATAGAGGCAGCGCCGGTCAGTATATGCTTCATTCTTCCGTTTTGCTATGGACTTTACTCTGACATGGTTACTGCAGATTATGGGCGGTACTAAGACGATGGCCTACATATTCGACAAATACTACAACAACAGCCTCGAAAATATTGGTCGTCCAGATTCCTTCGTTTGGTATGGTAAGTTAAACAACAATCATGATGGTAATTTAGATCACATGTTGATTCAAACAGGACCACGCTGGGCCTGCGCTTCTACAGCTCCTAGTAGGGGTATGAAGTCCTGGGTTCTCGAGGGCGGCATCCGTTGCCCATGCATAGTATCCTACCCTCAATGGCCCACAAAACTTGGTGCCGTCACGGACTCCTTCACGAGCGTCATGGATATTCTGCCAACAATCCTACAGCTAGCGGATGTGCCTCACCCAGGCAAAACCTTTCGTGGACGCGAGGTGGTACCGCCCCGAGGCAAATCCTGGGTCAATCACCTGTCATCTGGTAACGACGCAAGAGTTGGCGTGTATGATGAAGAGGTTGATATTCACGGCTGGGAGTTTCTAAATCACAAGGCAATCAGAAAGGGCAACTGGAAAGCGGTTTGGATCAGCGCGCCGCGTGGAAAGAATGAGTGGGAGCTGTATGACGTTGAGAAGGATCCGTCTGAGCTGTCAGATCTCGCTGCTGGGCGGCTAGATATCCTGGAAGAGATGATCTTTCACTGGGAGCAGTATTATTCGGAAACAGGGATGATACCGACTCCTATGTTGGGCCATCGTCCATAGACAGTAGCTTGGAAACATCATGTGCACCAGTACTTCATATAGCTATTCGCAGAATGCATCGAAGATGCTTTAGATTTGAAGTGCCACACTCGAGGCAGACGTTATGGCTGTAATCCGCTGTTGAAGATATCTCACTCCTACTTCCCAGTCCAATTGTTAGTCACATGGATCTATCTCCTGTCCATATTCCCTCTGTCAAGCCAGGCAGCTTCTTTTCCACCCGTCGATACATCAATTGATGGCAGGGGAGCAAAATATGGTAGTTTATTTACTCAATATCGGTCCTGAGCCTAATGCCGCATGTCTTGCCGGGGAACGAAGCTGAAGTTCCGGAAAGCCTGTACCCCGCACTCCCCCGGTTCCTGAGCACGTCACAAACTAATAAAATGGCGAACCCTTCAACCTCCGCTTTTACGAAAAGCCACCCTTCCGTCTTGCCGCCTACCCGTGCTTCCGTCTAGCATCACAGCATGTAGTAGTCATGTCAGAATCGTCAACCGCCTCCCCTCGGCAAGAGGATTCACCGCCTGTGTCTCTTTCGTCTCTCGGGGCTCGGAATCCCCCAGTTCATCGCCCTGCCGCCAACCAAGACCAGGGCCACCTTGAGGTCCACCCAAAGCGAAGACGCCTCAACACGACACACTTTGCTCAGCGTAAACGCGCCGCCGAGGCATGTCAATTCTGCCGAGTGAGAAAGACAAAATGCGATAGCGCTCGCCCGCGCTGCGGTTTCTGTGTTCGCAACAATGCCACGTGCATCTACAAAGATGTTCAGCAGACGATTGAGCCGGCATCCGGGCAAGTGCAACACGACGCTGCTTCGAACGGAGAAGTCATAGCCCGTCTGGAAGAGATTAAAGAGATCCTACTCAGGGACTCCCATAAGAGCTATATCGCCTTGCCGCCCATCATAGCAACGGAAGGGCGGGACTCTCCTGCGACGGCAAACATTTTCCCTCCTACGACTCCGAATCCTTGGGCAAGGTTCTCCCACATCGCCAACAATAATTCATCAAAAGGGCGCCGATTTCCATATGCAGCATTGCGATGCGAGGGTCTTCTCAAGTGGCCTTGTCTAGCCAACGTCATCCCCCAATCCGCCGCGAATATCGACTCCTTTCTGTTCAGCCCGGAGTATAGAGAGGTCCGGAAGATCCAAGGAACAACAGATGGGAGGGGTATGAACGAGCATGCCTTGGTCCCCCTCTGTGAGAAGTTTCTCGTTACAGCACATCCTCGTAACCCAATTCTTGATGATCAAGAATTATTACGTGACGCCCGCCGAGCCACCGGACACGGCCTTGATTGGGACTCTTCGACCTGCCTGGTGGTGAGTTATTGGGACTGCCTATTTATCTGTGCCATGGTGCACTCACTAACGCGAAATGGATAGCTGCTAGCCTGTGCTCTGGGCTCTTACGCTACCCCTTGGATCAAACCAAGGGAGCAGCTACGCCCGTTTGATGAGGCCCAGCTACAAGCCCTAACAGAGGCCGAAGACCAAGCTGAGGCAGAGGCCTATTATGTGGCTGCACAGAAACGGCTCGGGCTACTTGGAAACTCGATCCAGGATATCCAATGCTTTTTCCTTGCTGGCATGTTCGAAAAGACAGCTTTGCGTCCACTGAGGGCATGGCATCACATTCAACAAGCCTGTAGTCGCCTTGTGACTCGATTGCTACAACGAGGCGAACGGCCCTTGGCCCCGTTTAATGACTTGAATCCCGAAAACCACCACTTGGAACAACGGCTTTTCTGGTCTTGCCTCCGGGCTGAAAGGTTCGGGCTTTGACTTGTCTTTTGGGCTTTACTCACACATTCTTAGTGAACTTGTGTTTGAACTTGGCGAAACACCAGGGAGCTTGGAAAATTTCTCTTATCCTGATGCCTTCCCTTCGCCACCTGACAATCTCTTCGATGACGCTTCACCCAACACTGACGGCTCGACTCCTAGCTCCCTCGATAAGCAAAGGCGAATCAACGAACAAGGTTGGTATTACTACCTTGCCGAGATCTCGGTCCGGCGGACGGTAGACGAGACTTTGAATCTCCTTTATAGCCAAGGTCCGGAGTACTGGATGGAGAACCCTGCCTATTTGATCCGTCAGTACTACGAATGTGATGGCCAAGTATCCTCGTGGTAAGCGATATCTACACCCAATTCGCCAGTATTGCCACTGACAGGCCCGCCGTCTTAGGCATCGCCAAATTCCGGCTCTCGTCCAATTCGAGGAAAACATTTTCCCGGACGATGAGCTTGCCCAAGGGTTACAAGCACGAGCATCACTATGGCGCGAGTACACTTTGCGACCGATCCTCTACTACGTTCTCCATGCCGCCGAGGATGAAAATATTCCATCAGAGGCTCTTTCTCTGGCAGCGAAAGAGATACAGATTTGCGTCACGACTGTTCAACGATGTTCTTTCTCCGGGAGGCATGGTGGTATTTGGTTCGTTTGTCGCAACATATTTACTGCTGCATGCTTGATTCTTGCAGCCTCCCTTCATCCGCATCGAGTACAGCCACCTCCCGAATGGCAAGGTATCGTGGAGCTGGCAATCCAAATACTGAGTCGATGGGGGCAAGAAGCTCAAGACGTTCGAGATATGAGAGATATACTGTATCACATGTATAAAGAAATCCCCAGGAAACTATGAATAGTATGCCGACGACGGGAAAACAAACTACCATTTACGATCTCTGCCTCATCTATCCCATCAAGGGCCAGGCTTCAACTAAGAAAAAGAACACGACGTAAACTACCATTTACATGATAAGGAGATCCGATATGACCACCCACCGCAACCCTTGCTTTTCCAATGGTCTGGGTCCTTGTAGCATACAATCCCACTGACACCATCACAATACAACTGACCTACCGAATAAGGTGAGCCAACGTAGTAACATTCCTTGCCGTATATCTTGTCATTGTTCGTAACCAAAGTCGGGTACTCAGCGTCGTCGGGATCATTGGGACTGATCTGCGAGCTTCGAGAATACTTGCCCGTTAAGTCGCAATGGTCTTTAGGCTGCTTTCCATCCAAAGGGTACTCGGTGATGCCCCACATCCTCTTGTTTCCATGCACATTCCTCTGGAAAATGGTGATCTTGTGTTTCTTCTCTGAGGCATCAAAGCCGTTGCAGCCATTCAGCCATGCGGCAATAGCACCGGTCTTGGGATCAACAGGAATGTAATCTGCACGGCCGGTCGATGAAAGCGTCCCGTATCGAACGTTGGCACCGGAGGTTCCGACTCCACCAGCAATCTCACCGGCTTCCCGCCAGGTAGGTTTGTTGGGATAGTCGTTGTACCAGACCCTGACACGACCGTCGAGTTTGCGTGTCCAGACGTAATCTGCCTTGCCATCGCCGTTGAGATCGATAAATTCAATCTCATCGGGTGACTGGTTGATGCCGGAGGCGTCTGCCTCTGGAAGCGGCTTGTACCTGTCGCCTGTGTGTTCAGGGTGGTAGACATTTCGGTAGATGGTGGTACCTCCGTTGTCTTTGAGGTAGATGTAGTCATCACGCTGAAGAGAAGTCAGTGCGTCGCTTTATAGAGGGTTTGGAGACCCGATATCTTACCCCATCACCATCAATGTCGGCAATTCTGACCCTCTTGCCAGGTCCGAGGCCAGACGCTATGGTACCAATAGGCCTGAACTTCCACCCATACTCGGAGCCCTTGTCTTCACCCACGTTCAAGTAGGCCTTAAGCAAGCCAGTTTTGTCGTCCAGGTCTAGGTAGTCATCAAGCCCATCCCTTGTATCCCGTAAGTCATCTGAAACATCAACTTATAACTGGGACCAAGGACTTACCCATTGATATCGCCAAAAACAACTTGATGGGCCGGCGCCGCCCCGGAAGCAATGGCCTTGCCGCCATTCAGTGGCTTCCAAGCCCAACCCAGGGAGTCCCCGTCATCCACTCCAGCATTGAGACTGCGCCAAGGTCAGATTATTGAAGGTTGTTGGTAATCGGTCAACTTACTAGACAGTTGGAGCTCCCGACTTGGGGTCTAGCCAGATGTAGTCATCGATCTGGGGTTCATGATTAGAATGATGCCCAAAGATTTCGTAAAGTGAACACTTACCCCATCACCGTCAATATCCGCAAAGCGTAGACCGTCAATCGTCATGGAGTCGTCTGTTGTTCCCCGATTGTACCATACAGACAGGGCGCCATTCTTGCCAACATAAACATAGTCGTCTTTGCCATCTCCGTCCATGTCAGCCAGCCTGATGGTGCTCGGGTCCTTCTTGATGCCATCTGCGATCGTCTTGGGGTCGCCTTGGTTGATAAAGAGAGGCACACCTTCTCGGTTCGTCGGCTGGTTGAGAAAGCCAGTGAGACCACCGTCGTCATCCCAGATCAGGTAGTCTGTCGTTTGTTAGTTACATACAGCAAGATACTTCACGAGGTTCTTACCATCTCGGCCATCACCGTTCATCTAACAAGCAAGTCAGTTCTCACCGCGTATGGCCATTGAGGCAGGGGAAACTCACATCAGCGAATACCAGGTTAGACAAGTTCCTCACGGCGCCCGTTGCAATACCACCCATGGCATGGAAGAGCACATCTTGCCCTCCAGCCGACCCAGTGTTCATGTGGTGTTTCAAGGATCCCCCTTCGCCGATGTACACATAGTCAGCCCTGCCGTCGCCATTGACATCAGGGAATCGTATAGTCTCGAGGTTGGCATGTGGAACGCTTGACGCGATCTGGCCCCCGGGCACAAACTTCCAGCCGTTGACCCAGTTATCGTCGGGACCATAGTTCCACCAGACCCGGACTGAGCCATTATCTGGATCAACAACAAGATAATCGTCCATCTGATCGAAGTTTAGCCATGATCTGTGTCAATGAACCCGATACTTACGCCGTCTCCGTTCATGTCCTGTGTAAATGTTAGTTTAGTCCACCTAGTTGAGAAGTCATGGATATCTTACCGCAAGGAAGATGGTCTCTGCTGGGCCCACGCCACTGCCAATAATGCTGTTGTTGTTGCCTGCTGGAGACCATGGCTTGGGCAAGTTGTTGAGCCAACATCTGATCTCTCCGGTCTCGGGATGAATCCAAACATAGTCTAATGACATTGGTCAGCACAGCCGAAGACAAAATAGGACCTCTCAATGTTCAACTCACCGGCCTTTCCGTCGCCGTTCATGTCGTGAAGACGGACATAGCGAGTGTCCCACCCAAGTCCCTCAGCAACCTCTCCCTCGGCAACCCAATTCTTGTGGTACTTCCAGTCACCGTTGTGGCCCACGTTACCCTGAGCAATCTTTCCCGCACCCTTCCAAATGGGGTTTTTGTTACAGGCAGTCCAACTCTCCCCCCCTTTTGCCGACTCGGCTGCATCAGCCACGGTTTCCTTTGAAGTAACTTCGATCGGACTCTTCCCCCAGTCGGGAGCAGGGATGTTCTTGTCAATGCCACCGTTGTTGCCGCTTCCGCCGCTGTTGGGGTCGGACCCGACGGGCTTTTTGATCCAGCTGGTGGGGATCTGGTGAATGAAGCTGTACCAATAGTCGCCCATGAGCTTGTAACCTGAGTTCGTGGGATGGATACAGTCCTGCAAATCGCTCGTCTTGAAGGTGGTGAAGTCGACTGCGAGGACCTGGTGACCATCTTCCCTCCGTGACTTGACCACGTCGGGAATGAGTTTCTGGAACTCTTTCGTTGCTGGACTCTGCTTCTCGTCACAGGTGTTGATGATCATCGCAACTAGGATGGTGGCGTCCGGACACTCCTTGATCATCTTGTCGACCAGCTTTCCCAGTCGATCAGCAGCTCCCTTGGGGTCGTTCCCTTCTTTGGAAATGCCGCGGTTCGGGTTCATGTCGTTCGTCCCTGCTGCTAACAGGATGATATTTGGCCGTTGCTCCAATGACGGACGGACATGATCAGATATGTACTGAATGGTCTTTCCAGACCAAGCTGCCTGTTGGTTCTCAGTTAGCAGTGTTGTGTTGCTTTGCAGAGATGACTTACGTAGTAACCATCACTCATTGTGCCGGATGACTCTGTCCCCGCAAAGACAACTTCATCACCTGGTTCTAATGTCAGTATACAACATACACTATCGGGCTGATTTGTGCTCCTACCAGACAAATCCTTCTTGAGCCGGCCCCGGTAGCCGTTACCGTCGCCGCCATTCCTGTCGCTCAAGTATCCGACGGTGATGGAATCGCCCACTGGAAGAATCCGCAGCTTTGTGCCTTTCTTCACAGGCTCCCCAGCTTCGGTTTGCTTGTACTTCAAAACGACGTCTCCGTCGGGCAGATCAATGGAGCAAGAGCCAGAACTCTCATCCTCCATAGGCACAGTATCTTGCCCGTCTTCTTTCGCCCGGTGATTTGACATGTGAAAAAGGACAAGGTTCGCGATGAGCTTATGCAGCAAGATCTGCGGGTGAAAGACGCGCCCATACCTGTAAGTCTAGCAGTCAGTTCTTATCTTCATTCCTAGGTTTGAGGTCTTACCCGTCAGGTAGCGAGTTAGATACACTGTCTTCGTCGTCATCTAGAGTTGAGACTGTCTCGATTTCTTTCGATGAAGACCCGTCGTCATCTATGAGACGATCATGTCTGAACTCGGCACTATCATCAACGTACTGCATCGCTTGAGAGAGAATATTCATCTCAGCGGCGAAGGTTCCGTTGTGGTAGCTGCTTGTTCCTCGTTTCCAAGGATACTTGCCCCACGGATCCAGCGAGTTGAGCTCGTAGAACATTAATTCTGGCCTGTGATGCTCAGCATGTTTCCTTTTTGTTAGGTAACCAACTGAGACCTACCTCGTATTGCTATCCACGGTTGATTCATCGACGCCAGGCTCACAGAAGCGCCCATTGAAAGCTCCGACAAGGTCATCATAGTCAACAAACTTGACCTTGTCACCCGCCCGTGCAACAGCCGCCTCCTAGCAGAGTTGTTTAGAAGAAGGCCACATCAAACAGAAGCGAGATGCTAGACTTACCAGCTGTTTGTTCATGAGCTCAACGAGAAAATTCATCCAGCGCCGGTTGCTCGCTTTCAAAGTGATGACATCTTGCAATCGGCTGTAGGCTTTCTGCATTGAACAGTCAGTCTGAGCATGGGAGCACATCAAAGTCTACAACGTACAAAGATCCATACTGTCCAGCTCACTTTGTTGCATGCCGTGTCGTAGTCGGTCCCGAAGAACTTGGCGTAACTGTTGGATTTCGTCAGCCACTAGTCCACCTGACGAGGTGGCAACATACCCAGTATAGTATATCATGCCACTGAGGAACAAAAAAGTTAGTGCTAGTCCACGAAAGGATTACCAAAGGATCTCTTACTCTGGCGACAACTTCTTCTTGGCGGCCTCGATCATAGTATCGAGTCTCTTCCCGAACTCGTCACTGCGGATGATGTTCTCTGACACCTTGAGCTGTCCTTCGCATCCACGCGAATATTTGTTCCAGTCCCACCCGACAGCCCACTTGTCGCCCTTCCAGCTTGCAATCTTCCCGATGAACCACTGGGCATCGCTAAAGGCTAGCCATTGGAAAACGCATTGGTTGAGGATGTTGACAAGCTCCGCATCGTTGCCACCTAGCATATGTGAGCCACTGCGTCACCATTGAGCCATCAGGGCAACAAACCGGCAGAGAGAAGAATAACTTCCTGGCCCGAGTCGAGCGCAGGAATCTGGTCATCAATCACGTCCTGAACAACCGCCCCTGAACACGACTCGAACTGGAATTTTCTCTTGGTTGGATCAGCAAGCCGTTCGTCTCCGTTGACAAGATATGGGTATGAATGATCGTATCGGGCGCATTCGGAATCTTGATCAAACATTAGCATCATTCGTCATGCCAAGACAAGAAGCTACTCACCACCTGGGCCTTTTAGTCTGTCACCAGCCCCTATCCCGGCCGAATACGAGTCTCCAATGGCTGCAATCTTCTTGATCGAAGACAGGTCATCAAAGTAAAAGTCCTCATCTGTAGCCCTTGAGAACAAACTTGACATGGGTATTGATCCGACTTCTCCCAACGCCGGGCGGGCGACTGCTGTGCCAGAAGCGGCAAACAAGGCCAGGTAATGACAAAGCGTACTGAGCTCCATCATGAGTCAAATATACTAGAAATAGAATGAAATGAAGGATACTCTACTCAAAATGGCAGATAGAGGCAGGATGTATGCTTTTCCAAGGCACTTTAATAACCTGGCTGCATCCAAGGTGTATTGTACCGAGCGCTCTACAGGAGAACAGAACTCGAACAGGTAACCCGCGAACCATGTTGGGTCCGGGAGTTGACGGCCCTAATTCGGACCCAGTGGCGCATAGAGCGATGTTCCTGCATCAAATTATTTATGGATAACCAATAGATACTATACAATACTGGAGCTGTGTTGGTGAGGGTGTTGTTGGTGCTACGTTCTGTTGGTAGAGGGAATAGGGGAATAGGGGAATAGGGGAATAGGGGAATACGAGAAAATGCAAGGGATTGCAACTTCAGCCCCCTTCAACCGTTGATCTATTTCCCCGAGTTAGGTAAAGGCTCAGAACACCAGGACAGTGCTCATAGCCACTCATGTGACAAGAATATCTAAATCAGACAAAGGATCAGTTCATGCGCATCGCCAGCCCACAGCCCTGTTTCATAGTCATGCTGCCGCTTGTTGTTGGTCGTTGGCTCCGGTTGTTGGTTGTTGGTCATGGGCTGTTGGTCGTTGGTTGTTGGTTGTTGGTCGTATCCATGGTGGCCCCTACACGGAACTTCCGGGCGGTTCTTCGCAACAGGTGATTGGTTCATTAACCAAATAGATCGCCAGACCAGTCCCATATTTAACCTGTAACGCGGTCCACATGGGACCGAGTCAAATATATTGCATTTCCCCGAAGCCCGTGCCCAACAGCCCACAGGGATACTGATGGCTGTGCATTGAACTAGGGCCTGTTTCATCTACAGCGAGCGTTGGGTCTTTCGTGCTCGGGAGTCGAATCACCATTCCAAATCCACGTCGGATGTGCTTGACTCTTGATGGTTCTGCCCTTAGGAGAACTAATTGCTATCATGGTTGCTTATATTACCCTCCCTTAGTATTTCTTTACCACTCTGGTCAGCACTGGCCTTTCATACCATACTCTTTCCTCGTAACACAAAGCTTCCCTCATTTCCACAATGGCCGGCTTGACCTTTTCCCACCCCCTAGTACTTCTTGTACTGCTCCTTGCCTTCAGTCACTTTCTCGAAGCAGCCGACTTTTCCAGAAATCGCCAACCGAAGGGTGATCTCAAGGTCCGGCTCGACTATGCCCTGGCAACAAATGGGGGCCGGAACAAGAGGCTAAAAAGTGAAACCGCCCACAAATGGGTCTTTTCTACTTATCTGGTCTTTAATGAACCGGTATCTTCGATTACTTCGGGCCAGCTCAAACAGATAGCCTTTGACGCCTTCGACGAAATGGCCGAAGACATTATGCAATACGACCCCGAGAACGAGGCAAGAACCGGGAGACCCCGACGCCTCCCAGGGGTTATGACGATCATGGCCTTCGACAACGAAATCATTCTGGCCTCGTCACAGAAGGGTTCGGTTGCGTTTCTCAGCAGATATCCCGATAATCCTGTTAGTCAGACCTTAGACCTCTGTCAGACAGCCTGGAGAGACCAAGTCCTCTCTCAAGAGCCCGAAAACGAACAAAAAGCAACCCAAGATCATTTCCGTCAACGGAAATGTGGTGAGGTTTCGACATTCTTTCAGTACTATCAAATACACGACAAGAAGATAGCCGATCTAGCTCCAAAGGCCCGAGTAAGTACAGTCATCCGAATGACAGGAGGTCATAGAATTATTCCTGGATGCGGAACTGTCCTAGACTCAAATCCTCCCGTGGATCGCGACGTGAGTCAGCATCTTATCATACAAATATGGCCTGCCCTCTTTCTAACGTTGTCGAAGGATGTTTGGGGATGCAACCTACTGGTCAAGCATGCAAACATCGATGTGGACTACTTCCAGAACGATGTTCAGGAGGAGCCATACGATCTCGATGAGATAGCAGGAGGCATCAAGAAAATTGGGCAGATCCAAATGCACCCCTGCAATGACAATGAGAAGGTATTATGGAGTAGGCAGTGAGCGTTGAGGCTCTGGTAAGGACACTTCTGGGGGGTGATGCCATGCCAAGAAAGATCGAGGAGACATGGATTTTATAACTCACGGTCAGTAGATATATGGTACAAGACTAAGCTTAGGTAGTGTGGCTTTCATTGCAGAATCTCTTGACTTTAAACATCACTGGTTCCTAGTTCCCGGGTCTGTATTTATCAACTCAAGACCTAACCGTGCACCAAGGCTTTCCAGCTCTCTCCAGCACTCACTCTCCTCTTCATTCATGTGGTAGGAGCCAGGGAGGGTAATCCTTTTCAAATGTTCCATTCCAGACAATCCTCCGCTCTCCAGCTCCGACTTGACGGCAGCAAAGATCAGTTCATCATGCCACTCGTTGTCATCGGTGCACCACACATACGCCGGAAGTCGGAGACATTCGAGACTAGGCGGGAGTATGGAGCCGATCCGACCAGGAGAAGGGTCGCTCATGCCCATCACAAACACCCACGGAATATGCATTCGTTTAAGCCTGTGCAGCTGGGAAAGCTGGCCCAACGAGCCTTGAAAGGTGACGTCAGGTGGATCGTATTCCGACAAAGACAACGCCGGCTGTGTTTCTCCCGTGATGGTCAACTCGGTTAGTGTGTCCTTGAGTACCGCCAATGCTGTCGCCATTGTATCCAACCTGACTACGCTGTTACTGACTTTGGGGTCCATATCAGCCTGGAAGAACCAGTTGTATTGTAACTTCCGCAGGTTTTTAAGAGCAGACAACAATGGCTCAAGGCGGGTTTCCCTTATCCGATCCAACTCAAGGGAAGTCAGCAATAGCGGGTTCGGCGGGGCCGAACATGGCCAAGAAAACTCGATCGGGTTATCAATGCAGACTGTCAGGTGTTCGAGATTGGGCAAGTAAAATAGACTCAAGGCCTCCAGCGTGTTCTCTGGGCCCGGAAAGTTTTCTGTATCGACCCTGGGGGCGAACTCGACGTGTTTCAGTAAGTCATAGGTAGGTAATTGTGGCGAAAGGTCGTCCATGGCAGTCTTGCAGAGGGCTGATCTGAATACAAGTCCGATGTATTTGATTTCGTTGGTCCAGTTGCAAGAAAGGGAAAGCCATTGCAAGTTTGGTGATAGACTTAAAAGAAATGCTACAACGGCATTAGGCGACCCAGATTGGGCTTCATGGACCCAAGAACTGGTATTTTCTTCCGCTCCTGCGGAATTAGCGACCCTATAGAGGTCTTCGACCTGGAGATGAACGATATTCGGTAGTGCAGCGGGATTCTGAGGTATCCACTGCCTTGAAGGTAAAAGAAACCCTTCACCGTCAAGTTCCAGGCGTCGAATGTGGCCTCCTAAGTCTGGTCTTTTGAGGATGGTTCGTAGGAGTAACATGATGGGTGGGTGATCTTGCAGTGTCCATTTCATCTTGATTGATGAGTAGATGCGAGGTTCGACAACATGACGCAAGCCCTTGCTAGTCATGGATAAGGCGGACAAGTCGCATAGGGGTAGTAATTCAGCTATTGCAAGCTGCGCCTCTGTTGGAAAGTCTAGAAGGCCCATGATTTCAGAGTTCAAACAAAATGAGAGATTTCTCTTGGAAATAGGTAGAAGTGCAGGTGACAAGACACAACCAACAGAGCAAGGTTGGTTTATTTATGTTAACATCCTGCGTAACGAAGGAATCGCTGTACCGAGGCTTAGTACACAAAAAAATCTGAAAACTGGATACAAGGATCGAGCTTTGGTTTCAGATATATTACAACTCCCTTTTCAGAACAAATTTCTTAGATGCACCTACTATCCTAGCATTTCTCTCTAGTGTTTTGCGGACTTGACATTGCTTGTCATGCTTATTATGCGGGGCACGTGATTGTCCTAAGAGCCAGGGGCTTTAGGTCCTAATCATAAACCCAGAATAGGAGTTCCCTATTCCCCTATTTTTCATATAAATAAATAAGGGGATATACTTTCCTCGATTTAGCACCTATTTTCGCAGGGGATATAAGAATTAACTATCCTAAATATATACCTACCTAGAATAATACTACTAGTATATTATATACTAGCCGGGGGCTTTAGCTTACTTATATCGGCAATAAAGATAAAGATTATAGCTATTTCTCGGGCTTAGATTATTCCTAGCGAGAGAGGGTATAATTAGTAATATATAACTCTAATTATCTTTAATAATATTAATTAAAGATAAGGAAAATAAGGAAATTATAAACTTAATTAATAATAATAGCCTTCTTAATAATAAGGATTTTCTTTACTTTATTATAGAAAAAGATAAAGTTATTATTAATTACTATAAAGCTCTTATCTTATTATGCTTTTTTAGAGCTATTAAGGAAGAGAGATTAAACTAGCGAGGCTACCGCTATTATTATCCCCGGATTAATATTTATCTTATAAGGGAATATATTTTATAGCTATTTACTAGGGATAATAATATATTTAAGTATTTATTCTATATATTATAAGCCCTATTTTAAGCCCTCTATTAATAATTAAGGATTAATACCTTTGCTTATAGTAATAGGCGCTTATCTCTTAAGTAGAAGTTAATAATAATATTATAGATATTTATATATAGAGAGCTATAAAGGAATATTATTTTTTACTTCTATATTAGCTAAGGAATTATCTTAAATATCTTTTATAAACTTATTAAACCTCTTTAATAACTATATATATACTTTATTATATAGCTAATTAATTATCTTCTTAATTTATTAATTTTTATAGAGTTATCCCTGAAGATAAGAGTATTTAATAGCGCTATTAGGGCTATAGATAGATATTATATACCTATATTTATGCCTAAGCGTTATTAAAGAAGATATTAATTAAGGAAGAATAATATATTATAGAATATTCTCGCTATAGTAAACTTCGATAGGTTCTTTATATATATCCTTATAGGTATAGAGAGATCTATTAATAACTTTTCTCTTATTTAAATTATATAGATAATTAACCTATAAATCCCCTTAATATATTTTTATATCGCTAATATTAGCTTTAGCTTAAGAAGAGGGATCTTAATTCCCTTCTTAGAGACTAGATATTATCTCTAAGACTAGGAAGCTACTAATTATTAGCTATAGAATAAAAAGGAGATATATAACCTTTAGTATGCCTAGCTTTGAGTTATTATAGAGTAGATCTTTAGCTAGGTAAAGAGGAAGTTTAAGATTATAAGGCATAGCGCCGCGGAATATAATATTTAAGATTAATATTATATCGTACTTATAGTTATTAGTCTATAGAATTTTATCTTAGGAGATAGCCTAGAGCCTAATAAGCATAATCTTAATCTTTACTTATACCTAAATAGCTTCCCTTGGGCCTAGGTAGCGATATAGGCGGCTAAGAGGTATATAAATAACTTCGTGCCTATATAGTTTTTATTTAGGCTATAGAGGGTAATTGCGGAGGAGGTCTAGAAGGGATATTATAAAATATTGCGAATAAGAAGAGAAAGAGAGGAAGAAGAGGCTAGAAATCGTTATTACTATAGAGGAAATAGAGGTAAGGAAACTATTAAGAGAGAAGGTAGAGGCGAGGGCAAGGGAAGTAAAGAAGGTAAAAGAAGAAAAGGAAGAGAGGGGCTATAGCGAGGCTAAAAGCAATAAGGGGTAATTTAAAGTTATAAAAATAGGTTTATAATAGCTAAATTAAAGTTAATAATAAAGTACTTAAATTAAGGTTAATTTATATATAAAATACCCCCTTAGTAGGTAGAATACTATATAGCTTTATCTTTTAAATATATAAACCATAGGGCTTTATTTTATCGGGCTAATCTCGCTCTTAACCTAAGCTTTTTTTACCTCTTTTAAACCTAGGGCATTTTATATTATTATATTCCTTATATCTTTAAATAACCTAATTACCCTTATAGTATAAGGCATACTATAAGCTTCTTTAATTATCTCTAAGTAATTACTAATAGCTTTCTCTAAGTCTTCTAACCTAATTAGCTACGCTAAGAAGGAAAGGCTCTTATAAGAATTATTATATAATAACTCCTTTAGCTCTTTTATTATAATTAAGCTTATATTCTTTGATTTCTTCCTTAATAATAATAAAGCCTATAGCTAATACTTAGAGATAGTAATATATTATTACTCTCGTAGGTATAATAAAGAAGGACTTATACCTCTTATAGATATATAAGAGGCTATAGGGATTAGCTATAAGTCTATTTCCTTAAGTAAAGAAATAAGAAGCTATAAGGAATTAGGAAGATTTAAGGGATTAGGAACCTAACTTTATAGTAAATTATTTATATTATCTTTTATCTTATCTTTAACCTTAATTTTATCTTCTATTTCTTCTTAAGCTTCCTAATTATTATTATTAATTATTATAATATTAAAATCTCTATCTTTTATGCCTCTTGCCTCGTAGCTTGCCTATATATTCTTATTTAAAGCTATAGCGATAAGATAACCTATTAGTAGATTATTAGAGAAGATTTCCTCCTAAGAATTAATAATTATATAGGGACTAATAAGAAAACCCTCTATTACCTTTTTCCTATACTATAGGTTCTTTTCTTTTAGTTTCTTAATATTATCTTAATTAATCTTAAGTCTCTTAGTCTAAGGATTATAATTCTTACCTAAGAGATTATATTTATCTTAAAAAGTATATTAGAAGTCCCTTAGATAATATAGCTTACTCTTTAGAGTCTTATATTCCTAAGAGATATTACTTTATTTCCCTTAGAAGCTAGGAATAAGTCCCTTTAATATATTATAGACTAGTCTAGCTTTATTAATATTTAAATTATTATTCTAGCGAGCTTTTAGTAATTTCTAAAGGAAATATAATATCTAATTATTAGTTTAATACTAGCCCTAATTATTATAAGACTATAATTTAGCTAATTATATACTAAGATTATAAGGGATAAAAAATAATATTTTTAATCTCTCTTATATAGCTAATAGCGATAGGGGATTTTTCTTAGATCGCCGGCGGGGCTATAAGAGTAATATCTCTTTGATTTATATATATTTTCTATAGGATATGACGAGAGGATATTTCCTAAGGGATAAGCCAGTTATATTAGTTTATATTAGCACTAGATTATATTACGTAGCCTTAAAGGTTAATATAATATTACGTCTAGTAATATACTTAAAGGTATTAAGTATAACTAAGTTATATTAATAGCTACTATAGCTATTATATAAGAAAGTATAATAAGTATATCCTATATACTTTATGCGAGGGGATAGATCATAATAGATTATAACTTATAGGGCCTAAGCTATTATGATCCTACTTACTAGATTAGAGGGGATTATGGCCGTAGGTTATAATCTATTTTAATCCTTTTATAATTAGCGAGGTAATATAGGTTTTTCTTATTATATGACCTAGGGGTCTCTTTAGGCCATAATATAATATCTCCCCTCTATTAGTCTTATCCTTAAGGCTATATCCGCGACCTTAATTTCTTTATATATATATACCTATCTTAAACCTATAAAAATCTTTTATTAATATATCTAATTATCCTACTCTTTCTAAGAAGCAGTTAGCTATTATTAAACTAGGCGATATTATTAATTATTTTAGATTTAAAATTATGCCTTATTTATTTTATTATTCCCATAGCCTTTATTATATAGCCTTACCTAAGAAATCAAATCGCTATAGGGAGTATACTTATTATAGTCTTTCTTGCGATATATTGGCAAATATTTCTAGTGCTTATTTATATATTCCTACCTATGGGGTTTTTATTATTAATAGCTTCTAAGTAAATTATATTTACTAGGAGTCTAATCGCCTTAATTCCGAGGAGGAGTATACTAAGGAGGACTTCTTATATTTATAGCGGGAAGCCTAGGAGGCTTAAGCGAGAATAAACGAGGTTTTGGCTTATTTAACCCGGCTTTATTATTAGAAATATTAATTACGTACTAAGGGCATTAAGATAGCTATCCGGGGCCTATATTCTTTAGATAAGTTAGAGGAGACTAAGAGAGTAGAGTTAAAGGCTATAGTTGCCGCGTAAACTATAGGTATTATGGATACTATTAACTAGAGCGCTATTAGCCTTGAATTTATTTTTCCTTCTGATATCGCCGGTAGAAGTCCTTTAGAAGGCATTATATACTAGTAAGGTATTTAAGTAATTCTTATATATTTTTAAAGTTAAGGTAATCTTTCTATTTAATAAAATATATTATTTTATTATTAATTTTATTTATATTAAGGATACTTTCTATATTATATTCTTCTAGTCTATTAACTACTATTTCTAGTTTATTATTAATTTTAATAATAATAATATTTATTATTTTAAGTAATAAAATATAAAAGATTAAATAGAGCTTAACCTTAGGAGGTAAGTCTAGTTTATAGTTATATTTTAAGATCTTTCGCTTAATTTTATAGGGTCTAATATATTTATAATTAAGTTTTTTATTTTATTATTTTATTTTAATATTTTTTATCGCGAGTAGGACTATATCTCCCTCTAAGAAGATTAATCCCTTAATTCTTTTCTTATTTATATAATTTATTATTTTATTCTTAATAAACTCGAGTTTTATCCTTATTTCTTTATATAGATTATATAATTAATTACTAATAAGGATTACTCTAAGGTTAATAATAATATCTTATAATTATTAGTAAGTATCCGGTATAAATCCAAAGTTAGTATAGGCTAATATAGTTTTTATGCTTTTATTTATAGCTATATTATAAGCTAATTAAGCGGCTAATAGCTTCTCGACCTAATTAGTTTATTCATAGTTAATATAGCATCAGAGGTATTATTCTAGTATCTAATTTATATATTCTATTTATCTATCTATTTCTTTATAGTATATGGTAGAGAGTTTATAATTAATCCCTAAGTATCCTATTAGGCTCTACTAGAACTTAGATATAAATAATAGTCCTTAATTAATAATAATCTTAAGTAATATACTATATATTTTAGTAATATAAAAATAAAAGAGGTAAGTAAATTCTTTAGCTATTATTAATTCTCTATAGGGTATAAAATAAGAAAATTTTATAAGTCTATCTATAATAATAAGAATATTATTATAAAAGTTTCTAATAGCTAGTTCTTCTAATAGGGGTAGTTTAATAATAAAATCTATTATAATAGCTTCCTATAGTAGCTAAGGTACCGGTAGGGGTTATAGTTTACCATAGGGCTTATAGTATCGTGCCTTAGTCTTTGCGCAAAGGTTATATTAACTAATAATTACTAATATAGTTTTCTTTATATTAGGAAAAGTATATATTATCTTAACTTATTCTAGGGTTTTATTAATTCCTTAGTATCTATATAACTAGTAATTATATATTTCGCGTATAAGATTATATTATAATTTATCTAGGACTTATTATTTATTTATTTTTTTATCGTCTAAGAGTTATTTATTATATTCTAGGATTTTTATGAGGAGTAAATTACCCTATTTTACTATATAGGTTATATTTAGGTATCGCTATTACTTAATATATATAATAATTCGTTATTATAGGTATCCTTTAGTTATAAAGTATAATAGTTATTCCTTAGTTTAGATCTTTCCTATATCTAGGTTAGGTCTCCGGCTAATAGCATCCGCTTAGCTATTCTCTAATCCCTTAATATAAATAATAATATAATTAAATTCTAAGAGGTATTCGGCATATTATAATTATTATCCGCTAAGTTCTTAGGTTATTATAAAGTAGGAAATATTTTTATAGTCTATATAGACCTTAATCTAATATTAGCTTCCTAGGAGGTAATATCTAAATTCCTTAAAAGTATTAATAATTATAAGGAATTCCTTATTATAGATAAGGTAATTAAGTTCTACTCTATATAGCTTATAGGAGTAAAATATAATTAAGTATAATTATCCTTTATTATCTCGTTATCCGATCTAAGCGCCTAAGGTAAAGTCCGAGGTATCTATTTTAAGTTTAATTTATTGAGATAGGTCGAATATCTTAAGTATTAGCTCGCTTAGGATAAATTCCTTAATCTTATCGAAGGTATCCTTAGCTTTATTTCTAAATATAAAGATCTTATTTTTCTTTATAAGTTCTATTAATAATATAGCTATTTTCCTAAATACTTTAAGAAACTTATAGTAGTAATTAGCGAATCCGAGGAAGGCTTATATTTCCTTAATATTAATTAGCTTTTTTTAGTCTCTAATTACTAAGACTTTCTTAGGGTCTATATATATCTTATTATAAGAGATAATATATCCGAGGAACTCTACTTCCGAGGCATAGAATTTACTTTTCTCGGGTTCTATTAATAAATTAATATTCTATAGTATCTATAATACCTTATAGATATATTCTATATATTTTTCTTTTATTTTAAAAAAGATAAAAATATTATCTAGGTAATATATAATAAATATATCTAGATACTCTTATAGTATATTATTAATTATTTATTAGAATATAATAGGTATATTAGTAAGTCTAAAAGGCATAATAAGGTACTTAAATAATCCATACTTAATATAAAAAGCGGTTTTCTATTTATATCCTTCCTTAATCTAAATAAGGTTATAGGCTCCCTTAAGGTCGAGTGCGATAAAATATTTTATCTTAAAAAGTCAATCTTTTAACTCGCTAATAAGAGGTAGCGATATATAATCCTTAATTATAATAGTATTAAGTATTCGGAAATTAATATAAAGTTAGAGCTTATTATTCTTCTTTAGAATAAATATAATAAGGTATCTAATAGATAACTTGCTTTCCCTAATATATCCTTTCTATATTATATCTTTAATATATTCCTTTAATACTAGAAGTTATGCTTTATTAAGTAAATAGAGTTTACTAAAGCTAGGTTATTTCTTATTAATAAACTTAATCTTAAGGTCATAGGATATATATTCTAGTAAACCTATTTTAAGTTCTTTCGTAAAGAGTTATTTATAGATTTAATACTTCTATAATATATTCTTAAGTTATTCTTCTTTTAGGTTTTCTTTCTTTAATTTCTTAAGATCTTTCTTAAGTATATAGAATTATTATATAATTTATATAATTATTTTTTATTATTATTATTTCTATCTATTATAGTATTTATATTTTATCTTTATAGGTAGAGAGGTATCTTATATTTACCTCTTCTTAATTTCTCTATTATTAATAAAAGTTTAAGATCTCTAATTTAAGTTATTATCTAATATAGAGGATATCTTAGTATCATAAGAGAATATCTAGCTAATTCTCTAGTCGAAATATAAGTTAAAGTATTATAACTATAGGTACCTAAGCATAAGATCATAGCTCTAGTTTAATATAATATTAAATAAAATTCCTTAGTTCTTTCTTTTAATAAAAACCTTAAGGTAATTAATCTTATAGTTAATAACTTTATTATTATAATTAAAAGGTATTCCTTCGAGGTTATATATTATATAGGGCTTATATTTATGCCTCTATAATAGCTTAAGCTTATTCGCTGCCGCTAAGTTAAAGTAATTCTACTTAGCTCTACTATCTACTAAAGTATTTAATTATTATCTCTTAACTTATATTTTTAATTCTAGGTATTATTGCCTATATTCTCTATCTATAGAGTAGAGGGCCTTTTAAGGTAATTTATCCCCTTATTTATTTATTTATTGCCTTATATCGGATAAGATATCTAGTTTTTTAACTTATTAAGGGCATAGCTAAGATAGTTATATTTATACTTGCTATTAGTATATGCCTTATAGTCGTGGTTATCTTATTTATATAGCTATTCCTAGTAGGCTTATTCTGCGATCTAGCCGTCGTCGGGGTAGTTACTATAATTCCTTTCCTTTATAGGGTAGACCTTATTAAGGTCGCTATATCGGATATAGTCGGCGTAGTCTTATAAGATCTAGTCTATTAGTCCTTAGTCTTCTCCGAGGTATAGTTAGATATTTTAATATTATTCCTTATCTTTTTATTTTTTTATATATATAAGGAAATTAAATCTTTCTTTCGCTATTTATTTAAACTTATCGTATATAGCTAGGATATATTTCCCGTGTCTTAGGCATATATCTTTATTATAGAGTATTACTTCTATGCTAAGGTAGCTTCCTTTAGGGGCCTACCTTTCTTCTATTATAGTCTTCTATATAGTAATAATAAATTATCTTTTAAGGGTAATAGATCTATCTTTCCTTAGGGTAAAATAGATATTAGCTATATTAATCCCTTTATTCTATCTATAGATCCTATATTAATAGGTTTCATAGGTAAAGTAAGGTTTATTATTAGGTCCTTATAGCTATATAAGAAAATAATTATTCTCTTACTTACTTTAGATATATGTATTATAATAGTAATCTTTATAAGAGATCTATAAGATTTTTTTATATTAGGGGTATATTAATTAGGTATACTTATTATCTCTTATATTATAATATAGTCCTTATTATAAGTTCATAGCTATCTCCTCGTAATATACTTAGATAAGGATATCTTCTATATCTAAGTCGCTTTTTTCTTCTTATTTCATTAATCTAGAGGTTCTTAGTTCCCTTTAAGTAATTCTAAGGATTTATTCTTATTATTTCTTAATTTTATAGTTATTTTATTTATACTTATATATTACCTTATATAGGTCTTTATTATATTATACTCTTATAATACTAATAGAGTTATATTAATAGAAAACTTAGTATCTCTCTATTTCATATTATAGGTATAGTTTATTATTAGGCTAATATAATAAGGGAATTAGAAAATAGTCTTATTCCTATTTTTCTTTCTTATATTCCTTATATTAATAATATTAGTATAATATCTATAAAATACTAGGGTATTCCTTATATATTAGGTAGGTTTATATATTATCTTATGCATTAAATAATGCTTCTAGGTATTATAGGTCTTTAATTATCATTTAGTAATATATATAGATATATATATCTTATATATCGGTAGTATTTATATGTTCCCTTGCGGTCTAGATATATTATTCTCGTAATAAATTCTAATATTAGTTACTATATTTATTATAAAGTTAAGGGTAATATTCCTCTTTCTATAGGATATTATTTATCTTAGGGTTTTATTAGTTCTAAATCTAGGCTATTACTAATTATCGCTAGGCTTTAGCTCTAGCGCCATAGTTAAGATCCTAGTAGTATTACTTAATTTGCCTTATTACTATGATAGTCTTAATATTAAGGTCTTTATTAGGTTTATTAGTTAGTTTAGGTAGTAGTTCTTATTTCGACTTATCCGTGAGATAGAATTATCTTACCTTTAGGGGTTTTATTATAGTATATTATAGCTTCGGCTAAGGGTAATTATTATATCTAAATTATTCCTTAGTAAGGTATACTTAGCTATAAGGTATAATAATTTCTCCTAGTTCTAGACCGGTATTATTATACCTAGTCCGGGCTATGCCGAGTATTTTAATTATTTAGAGAGCTATCTATAATTCATTATTAGTTTATATAAATCTTACCTACTTCTTACCTTCGGGGAGTTACTATTATTATAGCTAATAGTAGCCTTCCTTAATATTATACTACTTTTTATAGTAGATCTTCTTAATATAGTTTATCTTATAGTAATATTAGTATTTAAGTCTATAATAATCGCATTTCTTCTATTAAGTTACTCTAAGTTTTATAAGTCTTATATAAGTTCCATAGGATATATTATTTTATTGATATCGCCCTTAATTAATATTAAACTAAGGTTTTTAATAGTTTTCTTTACTATTATAAGGGTTTTAGAGTTTCTTCTAAGAGAACTATTAGTTATTAATCCTAATTACTTAGCTGATATAATCGATAAAGTTATTAGGCCGGTCTTCCTTATAGAGTTTAGCCTATACCTCCTTCTTAAGTTTATCGAAGAAAAAGGATATTAATAATTCTTAGTCTTAGTTAAGCTTCGAGGCGAGCTAGAGGTATTTAGTGCTATATTTTAATATAGAGCGAGTTTATTAAAGTACCTTAATTTCTCTTTTTGCCTAGGCCTTTTTATCTATTATTCTAAAAGCTTATTAGAGCGCGGCTTTAAAGGCTTTAAAGCTAGAATAGAGGTTTATAGTTCATAGCGAGTATTTATTAAGTAGTTTAATAAGGTATTCCTTTATAATAGGTTCGAACTAGGCCATAGCGTGCTTAATAAGATACCCTATAGTATACTAAACCTTATTAGATGCTATAATAAACTATATAGGGTAATAAAGCATAAATACGCGTAGTTATATAAGGAATATTAGTAATTTATATGCGGTATTATTAAACTTCTCTAGTTATTCTAGCTTTAAGATTTCTCTAATATCTTTGCCCTTTATAGCGGTAATTATTATATTATTAATATTCTAGATATTCTTATAGTATTATTAATTTTAGGCTTACTAAGTAGCGACTATGCGATTAATAAGTCCTCTAAGTTCCTCTATTTTAGTAGTTATAGTAGTGACCTAGGCATAGAGTTACTTAATTTCTTTGTTATCGCTATTTATTTCTTCGTCGCCGTTAAGGTTAGCTTAAGCTAATGCAATAGGGGTAGGTAGGTAGTTAGTAGGTAGAACCTATTAGTAGTTATTACTAGGAGTAGCCTAAGTAGCTATTGCATTTAATATTGTTTAAGGTAATGCGAGTAATCTAATAAATAAGAGCTATTAATATATAACGAGAAGATATTTCCTAAGGGATAAGCTAGTTATACTAGTTTATATTAGCACTAGATTATATTATATAGCCTTAAAGGTTAATATAATATTATATCTAGTAATATACTTAAAGGTATTAAGTATAACTAAGTTATATTAATAGCTACCATAGCTACTATATAAGAAAGTATAATAAATATATCCTATATACTTTATGCGAGGGGATAGATTATAATAGATTATGACTTATAAGGCCTAAGCCGTTATGATCCTACTTACTAGATCAGAGGGGATTATAGCCGCAGGTCATGATCTATTCTGATCCTTTTATAATTAGCAAGGTAATATAGGTTCTTCTTATCATGTGACCCGGGGGTCTCTTTGGGCCGTGACATAGGAGTTATAGGGGTAATATTCTTCTTTTTGAAAATTATATCCTAAGGCGTCGAAATTAAGGTCTTAATGCGATATATTTACTTCCTCGAGATTATAGCCGTAATGACTTTATTATAATACTCTAATAGGCATGGGAAGGCAATTAGGGCCCTCGCCTATTAAGGAATAGCTATAAACTTGATAGGGTTTTGGGTATAAGATAGTGGCTACGCTAATTTTATGCGATAGGATGTCTCTTCTGATAATAGGGATCAATCCGGGCCCCGTTTATGATCTGGGCCTTAGTCTCGGAGAAATACCTAACTCGCCACGAATTAAACCGCGGGATCGCTAGATACTATAGGGTATTTCTCCGGAGGCACTCATCCATGGCATAGACATTTTACAGGATAAATCCCGTGTATGAGATGGTCTAAAGATATGAGAAGATAGTAACTTCGAACTGAGTTGATCATCTCAGTCGTCAGGCTGCCCAAAGGGGCCTGCACATGCTCGGCGAAAGAAGGGAGGTGGGTAGGGGGGTCATGATGTTGTTGGCAAGACGAGAGTGCGGAAGGGGAAATTTGAATTTCGCCGAGATAAAGGAGTGAAGAGGGAATATTTAGCCGGTCTAGCTACCCTAGAGCTTAAATCATGACTAGATATAATAATACAAAAAGCATAGGAACGAAGCTATGCATGTTGTAGAAAATCGGTATGTATGGAACATTAAGAACAAGAATACTCCTCTTATATGGAAATAATTACTTATAATTGGACACTAAGTTTCTTTTTACCTAACTGTTAAGCGAGACCTTTGCGGCTGCGCCTTGCGGATTTGAAAATCCAGGAAGTGAAAGTTGCATTGGGATGCCGTAGCTATTTACCTACCTCAGGCATCATCAAGTCATGTCAGACAATTTTATCACTGATTTGGATCCTAAACAGCTACTGACTCCATTCTATTATCCTGATCCTGGTCAAGTCTACTCTTGTTGCCGGCGCCTGGTGGCCACAGTTGCCGAAGCCGATCAGCGTTGCCGGGTGCGACGACCATCGCGAAGCCCGTCCCACTTCATGCTCGGACTTTTGTAAAAAGTCCAGTGTGTCCGAGATGTCGCAAAAGCGGAACAAAACAACAGGGCTGTCCGATATTCAATCGGCTTCAATTATAAAAACAAAAAGTTGGGTTTCAACACTTAGATAGTACCAATAAAGTCGCCATTCAAACCCATCCACAACAATCCCATTCTACTTCCATCTCGTTCATCTGAAGAAAAAAAAAACATGGCCAATAACGGACAGCAAAATAATTCCCTAATCACCGTTGCAGTTGCCGGAGGCACTAGGGGCATGGGTCTCGCCATCGTCCATGAGCTGAAGCGATTTCCCAATCTTTACACTGTCAAGATTCTGAGCCGAAATGCCGATGCAAGCCAGGCTGGTGAGCTTGGGGTCAAGATAATCACTGTGGATTATTCGGACATCGAAAGTATCACCAAAGTCTTGGAAGCTGAAGACGTCTATACGCTCATATCCAATGTCTTTATCTCTGATGGAGTCACCCCATCACAGCATAATCTGATCTATGCTGCCGAAGCCTCGGCCGTGACCAAGAGATTCGTGCCCAGCACATTCGATGTCCCATATGACGAGGAGTAAGTCCGGCACTCTCCCCTTCATTTATTAGCTGCTCATATCGCGCCAAAGAATGGCATCCATCCTGTACACCGGCGGGTACAAGCTCGACATCGAAAAGATCCTCACGATGACCAAGAGCCTTGAGTGGACTAGATTTCACAATGGCTTCTTCCTTGACTATTATTTCTCGTCAAAGATGAAGACTTTTTTGACTCCTGGAAAGTACATCGCGGATTTGGACTCCAAGAAGGCCATAATTCCTGGTGACGGCAACGTTCCTGTGTCGTTCACACATACTCTGGACGTGGCCCGGTTTGTGGTGGCCAGTCTGTCACTTCCGCAGTGGCCCAGTCGCCTGTACATGTCCGAAGACTACCTCACCTGGAACGAATTCATTGACCTTGCGGAAAAGGCATCGGGTGGGTTGCACTAAAGGGGTTTGAATACTTTGATAATGGACTAACATTCTTCAGGCACCAAATTCGAGCGACAGCACAACAACCTGGAGGACCTCAAGTCCGGGGACATCACCCGATTCAAACAGCTGGATGGCTGGGAGGTTTTGTATGAGTACTGGCCAAAAAGAATGGCGGAGAGGCTTCCCTCGGCGATTCAATATTTCATGGGAGCTGGACTGTTGGATACTGATCGATATGGGCCACGCTTGAACGACTTGTTCCCCGACATCAAGCCCCTCACTGCTCGCGATGCGCTGGAAAGCTACTACGAGGGGAAGATCCCTGGTGGCTTTTCTTAAATTTCCGAGCCTTGATTTCATGTCTTTAAAACCGTCTAGTAGTTAGTATCTTCTCGTGTCTTTACTCCCTGATTGTATGGTTATCTCACTCTCGGAGTGGTTGCTTTGAGTGGTTGCTTTGAAGAAGAAACGTGTCCCCGCTGCCAGGGGTAGGTGAGCGAGGTGGTCATCGGCACATGCCTAATTCCCTTCAATAATCCTCTCTAATATAGACTCTCTTCGATAGGTTGACTCAACAAATACTACTGACCCTTGAGACATCTTTGAGGGTATTTTGTTGGGTTATCCCTAGTAATCCCAACATATTGAACCCAAAGAGAGAAAAAGAAAATATTTCAAGACGCGTTATTATTCTACAGCCACGATTCCGCGTGTGTCACACCCAAGTCTCCTTCTCCAGCGTGATCCGGGCCTTGTCAATGGAATCGTTGTACAACTTGGCCAACTGCTGCTTCATACCCTCCTCTGCCCCCGGCGTGACACTATCCGCAAAGCCTTTCCAGGTGATCTCAGTCTCGTCCTGTCCCATTTTCTGCAATTGTATCAAGCCAAGGGCGCCAGTAGCGGGAAACCCAGGTGAGTCGGCAATCGAATAGGCAAGCGAGTGGGTGTCTGGGTCGATGTATTTTAATGTCTCATGCATTTTGTTTCCGTGAATCGTAAGAACTCGAGTAGATCCGACGCCGAATCCGTGTAGCTCTACGGCAGTGCAGCCGGCGATGTAAAGGTGGGTGGCCCCGAAGGAGGACCACAGTGCCCAGGTTCGGGAAATGGGGCTCTTGAAAGTCCTGGTTACTTGACCCAGGAGCAACTTCGATTTGATAAGTGCTGCTTGATTTGTATGTTAGACGATTCGAGGTTGACTCCAATGGAATTGATGTTTTGGGAAACTCATACCTGCCATGGTTGGTCCTGTTACCAAAGTCTTGGCTTCTCTAGCTTGGAAAGGGGGGTCTGTATGGTATTTAAGCAGACCAGGCTACATCTACACACTGCAGATCAGACAAGGCGTGCTAAAATTAGGTGTACAAGGTAGAAGCAAAGAGGCTAGCCCTTGCAAGATGACAAAGCCTCCATATTCTAGCTCATTTTCATCCACCCAAGCCCCTGCAGATTACCAAGTCGTCAAATTAAGCTCGGTTTTTCGGACTTTCGGACTTTGAGCAACGTCATACAGGGAAACTAGGTTTAGCTAGGCCTCGTGGCATGCCTAAAATCCCCACGGCATGCCTAAAATCTGCCGAGCTGAGCAGATAGCCGGATTCCGTGAATCCCGCATCTAGCAAATCACATCCGACAAAATCCTATCGGGAGCTACCAGGGCATGATAGTATTCGGGGTCCGAAGACCGCGTTCAGCGGAACTTGGACAGCTCGATGAAGGCCGTGTCGCCGTGATACATCGTGAGCGTCAACAAAGGCCTAAATGATGGGTATATAATGGGTTTCGCTCCGATGAGCAGAAAATCCTCACCAAAACAGCATTCTCGCCTCTTCACCTGGACCCTTGAGCAACCTTTTCCAATCAAACAATCTCAAACTCGAAATGGCACGCTCTCATCGCTCTTTAGCAGCTTGCTTGGCATGGTGTCTTGCAACGGCAAACGTGTTTGCGGCACCAAGTCTCAAGAGTTGTCTCTTGGCATCTGTCAATGGACAGACTGAGAGGGCCAGATTTTCTGGTGACGCCGGTTTTCAATCAGACCATGTCCGGCCTTACAACCTCAACTTCCCATATGAACCATTCGCCATCCTTTATCCCATCGACGCTTCGGAGGTCTCGAGCATTGTCGTGTGCGCTTCCAAGTACAATCGCAAGATCCAGGCAAGAAGTGGCGGGCATGACTACACGAACAAAGGTAAGTCCCTGTTACCCAGTTCCAACCGACTTATTTACCAACGCTACAGGCATTGGTGGAAACGATGGTGCCGTCGTGGTGGACCTCAAACATATCAACCATGTCCAAGTCGACTCGAGCGGTGTAGCCAAGGTTGGGGCTGGCAATCGACTCAAAGATGTCTGCGAGAAGCTTCATTCTGCTGGCAAGAGATATATGCCTCATGGGTCTTCACCCACTGTGGGAATTGGCGGTCACGCAACTGTCGGTGGTCTCGGACTTCACAGTCGACTTCTTGGTACCTCGCTCGACGTCATGACGAGTGCGGAGATTGTCCTTGCCGACGGTACCGTTGTCACTGTTTCCAAAACGCAACACCCGGACATCTTCTGGGCTCTTCGGGGAGCTGGTGCAAGCTTTGGCATCGTCACGAACTTCTACTTCCAGACCTATCCTGAGCCTGAAGAGGTGGTCAACTTCGCATTTACTGTGTCATCTGTGGATCCAGTACAGCTCTCCAACGCCTTCAAAGCCTATCATGAAATCACCACTGATAAATCCCTTGATCCACGGTTCTCCTCTGTGGCTATCATCGGCAAGGGCTCTGTCATAATTAGTGGAGTTTTCTTTGGTACAGAAGCAGATTACAAGGCCCTCGACTTCGAGAGCCGTATTCCTGGTATAACTGAGCGCAACACTGTTGCTGGACTGAGCTGGATGGGTCATATGAACCGCACTTTCGATAGCATCTCCAACATCTTCCCAGAGCAGTCATACTTTTACGCCAAGGACACGGCCATTGGCTACTCAACCTTGCCCAGCAACGGCAGTATCGACTCCGTATTCGAGCATCTACAGAACTCAGACTCCGGATCCAAGAGCTGGTTTGTGTTGGTCGACCTCTATGGAGGCGCTGTCAACGATGTATCTAGCGACGCCACGGCATTCCCTCACCGCGACCTTGCCTACTTTTTTGCGCTGTATGCTCAGACCGAATCAGAGACGTCACAGACTGCGCACGAATTCGCTGACAAGGCCGTTCTTATCTATCAAGGCGGTCAACCTGAGAAGTATCTGTCGTATGCCGGCTACACCAACTTGCGGATCAAGGGGAACGCACAGAGGAAGTACTGGGGCAATAACCTTGCGAGACTGGAGAAGATAAAGGCTAAAGTCGATCCGAAGGATATTTTTTCCACGCCTCAGGGTGTAAAGCCACTTGGAAAGTAGACTGTAGAACAGTTAGCTGGGCTGTCTGCTGTTGCATCTCGCAGAAAATAGTTCTACTGGTAAACAAAGACGCCAGACAATACTACAGAATTTTCCTCTTCTCATGAATAAAGTTTCTAAAAGAGGCCATTGGCGACAACAGCAAAACACACCTCTACCTTAAGACTGTATTATCAAAGCTTCTGCTATTGCAGCAGAAGCTTTAAAAAAAAGGCCACTGTGCTAACATCGGGTCATGATGTTATAATTTGTTGAAGATCTGTTCTTTATTATAGTTGCAGCCCGGCCCTTGATGGGTTAACTGAGCCCGAAGATCGTATTATCAAAGAGATCTATAGGAAGAATATCCAGGATATAAGACTAAGTACATGTAACCCCATTTCTTAAAATACAACTTCTTAAGAGTCCACCCTCTAAAGTGCAGGCGAGTGCCATAATGATAGAAAAGCAAACCGGTGACTTTGTGTTAACGAAGGAAGCTGCCCCTTGGAGAAGCCACAACGATGCTTTAGGTGAGACTTAAATAAAAGCCTTATCAAGGTTTTTGACAAAGTTGCCATCCTTGAAGGGAACGTTGGCCTTGCCGAAGTTGGCGTTCTGAAGGGCAGTCCTGGATCGGGGATCCATAGACTCCCACTGGAGAAGCCAGTGGGTGTCTCCCCTGGTGTTGCTCATCTGCAGGGCATGGTTCAGGCCAAGCTGAGTGAAATATTCAACCTTGACCTTGTCGCCCTCCCGGATAGGGTTGGTGGTACGGGAGTAATCGCCATGACCGGACGCGGCAAAGCCAACGATACGAGGATTAGCATTGTCAGGGTTGTCGATCCAGACTACAACGTTTTCCCAGTCGTGGCGGTGACCACCAACGACGTTGCCGGCATTGGGCTGGTCCTTGGGGAAATACCAGGCGTACATAAGGCCGAACTTGCCCTTGTGCCATGCCCCGCGAACATAGGTTTGGCCCTTGTTCTTATCGCGGCAGCCAGCGCTTGGGTTGCCGGTGTCCTGAAGACCGCCGCTGCCAACACTGTTAGATACAAAGCAGAGAAACGCTATAGTCACCTTACCTGATATCTCCCTGCTCGTTCGAGGCGGTGTAGGGCTGGCATCCATGAGCGATATGCAGGAATGGCTGGAAGCGCTCCATGGCATTTCCGATTTTTCCACCCTGAGTCTTGGGAAGGACGGGTCCAATCGAGTCGTGTGGAAAAATAGCCCGGGCCTGAAGCTTGCCATCCACTGGAGTGGTGCTGGCGATGCCAAAAAAGGCCAAAACGGACAGGAGGGCGGCAGAACGCATGATGAAGGCTGTGAGGAAGGTTGATAGAGTAAGGTGAATGAAGGAAAAGTGCTTCGAGTGTGGCACCTGAAATGTTGCTGGAAGGAAGGGGTGTCTTAAATAGTTGTCTTCTTTTGCAAGAAGCCTCTTTGAGAATCTAAGCTTTCCCAGTTCAAATGCGATAACGAGAAGTGCAAGTATACGAGAAGTTAAATCGCACCTATTACCTTATAAAGGACCACTAAGACAAGTCAGGTGGCCCTAGACCCTTGACCCCCATGGACCCCTGGCAGAATCCCTGGATGCCAAGATCCAGACAGGGGAAGAGGATGAAGGCGTGGTCAGACTGGTTGGTCGCAGGCCCCGGCCCATATCAAACCCAGTCTGACGGCAGAATGATGAATTATAGTCTTCCTTATTTTTTGTCAAGCCAGACTACAACAACAAACCGACATAGTTTCGGCCCGGAGTCATTCTGCTCCTGCTTGGTAGATATAGTGCTTAGGATAACTAAAGATCTAACGCAACAGAAGATATCTAGCCTATTTGGATAAGTATGGACATTCCAAGAGATCCTCGGGCTGGCCGAATATTAGCAGAACTTAAAACACGGAAAACTACCGAGTTAGTCACGGCTTGCACAACAAACCGACCAAATGCGGATGGGATAGTGTAATGGACCTTCCCATCTGGGCTATGTATGCTTATTCTCCGGCATTAATAAATAGGCGAACTCTAAGCCCCTGTAATTATTCCACGAACTGCCCTACGGAGCACATGTCACGCGCGAGCTTAGCACGTCCTCTCGTTCGTTCTCGTATAACTAAGTTGGGTCCTCCTGAACCTTATTTCAATTTACGAAGCCAGATGTGCTCTCTGTTGAACAACTTCCCTTTTTGCTAAAGTCGACAGCGATGCAGTCTTTAACCCACGTCTACCGACAGCACTTTTGCTGACATACAAAGATGAAATACTCAAGCAGAACCTTGCGAATCTAGAGTTCCCTCCCATGCCCAAGACATTAAAGTTGAAGAGGCCCAAACCATCATTGCTAAACATGGCCATCTCACTTCAAACTGAACTCTGCCATTAGATCCGCCAGTGCCGCTGGCAGATCTTCTGTCTCTATATACTCCTCTTGGGCTCTCTTCGCATTCTCCAACCTTGTGATAGCAAATGGGAGAACCTTTTTGATATCCCCAAACTCCATCACCACATCAGTCTCTCTGTTATCCACCAGCAAGTCACCGGCATCTCCATTGGCCTTACTGCTGCCTTGGATCCTGTTGGCAGCGAATAGTGAGGCTAGTCGCAGGATATTCTTGATCCGGCGTCCATCCAAGGGTAGCTTTCCCAGTGCTTTGCTCTGCTCGGGCGAGAGATTGCAGCCTCCATTCTTTTGCGCCAGCAGCTTCCAAATCAGCTCTCGCTTGGAAGCATCCAGGCGAGAGAAGGAGATTTGAAGATGAATTCTTGACTCGAAGGCTGGATCGAAATCACTCGGTCTGTTGGTTGTGAGGAATACAATGCCTGACTGATATTCGAGTAATCTTAAAAATACTATACAATGTCAAACCATGGGCTATTGGATGTGAAGGTACTACTTACCAGCAATGAGAGAGTTTCGTTCAATATCAGCGCCATCTCGCCTCGCTAGGAATGCGTCGGCCTCATCCAAGAGAAGAATCGTATCCCAGCGTGTGGCTCTTTCAAACGCTGTTTCGAGAGCATCTTGAATTGATTCAACGGAAGCGCCGAGCTCACCTCCGCTGACGTGGTAGAGGGGCTTCTCCAAAGACTCTGAAATACTTTCTAGAAACGAATGCTGTGAGCCTTTGATACCAGCTAGTAATGAGCAACTCACCTGCTGTCATTGTCTTTCCACAACCTGGCGGCCCATGAAGCAAGAAGACCAGTCCGCGGCCTTTTCCTTCGATGAAATCATCAAACAGGACGGCATGAGTTGAGTAGCCACGGACGAGGCCTTGAAGAGCGCCCTTCATTTCTTCGTCGATCTGCAGCTGCTCAAAGATTTGTGGCTTCCACACGATCTTTGAGAGGTCATCGATAAAGACGAAACACCACTGGCGAGAAGTGAAAGAATAGGCTGGGACGAGGGGTGGGCATGTGAGAAGCTCATCTTCTGATAATGAACTTAGTGTAAAGGATGCTCCCAGTTGTGTGATTGATGTGGCCGTGTTTGACCTCTGGAACATCCGTCGTCTCATTTCGCGATAAGAGTCGTCGTCGCTGTCATCGTCGTCTTGGTGGGTTCCAGAATCGAGGCTTTCTCTAAACATGGGAGAGTGTTCAAAAAAGCCTTCAAAATCGACGATGACTCGTCCTCTCACCTAGGTCTGATTAGATCAGGCCAAATACGCACGTATCATAAGGTATCTAACTTACAGTGCCAGAAGGATTGTCCATGATCCGGCAGCCTCGGCGATCATCCCTCTCACGTTCCGTCCAGATGGGTCCCGCATGCCACATCGGGGTCCCGACCGGGGACTCTTTGGCTCGGGAGCTCGCTAGACAGTAAGTCTCGTAGCTTCTTCCACGGCGAATTGCCTCCTGCTGCACCCAAATCTCATCTTTGCAATACTTCAATGGGTAGGCTGGAAGTCGAGAAATCCCGATGTTGTTAGAGAAGGCCGGAAAGCTGAGTTTCGTTTCAGTTTTCCCAAGCCTGAGACCGTTAAAACCAGTGTGCATTAGAGTGAGGCTCCAGACCTGGGCACCGGAATCCAAGGTTTTGAACTCAAACGCCTTGACTATAGCACACCATTGGATGGGTGCATCTGAAGCCGAGACATTCTCGATCACGACGAGTTCCCCTGGTGGAAAGATTGCCCAGAGCCATTCAAACTCGATGTAGCCGTTACTAATGAACTGGTCAATCGTCTTGATCGTTTCCTTCATGTACTGGTCTTGAAAGTCGACGAGTAACTGAAGCTCAGCTCGAAGAATGTCGCTTTCCTCGGCCTTTAATGCCTGCTGAATCTTCCCACGACAGTGATAAACCTCCATGAACGGTTCTGGAATAATGATTGGATCATGACTCAGCCTGATGGTTGTCATGTTTTGTGCAATCAGCGCAAAGCCTCGTCGCAGGGTGTCGGATTGGATTTCGAGTTGCAATTTTGGTCTGGCATTGGACTTGACGTCCATCTTTCGTCGGAGAAGCAGTGAGTACTCGCTAAACCGCCCTCGTCTCTCGTGCTCTTGTCTGAATGTCATCTGGCTCTTCATGACGGTAAGAGTATAGCCATCCTGCATGATCTCCTTTACATCTTCAAACGACTGGTTGAAGGGGTAGTCGGCGTCGGGCTTGTTGTTTCCATCGTCGCCACTCCCTTCTGTGGCCTTTTTCTTGTTTAGAATGGCCGAGTATGCCAAAAAGTTAGCTGGCAACGATGAAGACATGGCGTTACTTCATGTAGAAAGAGAATAGGGCAGTTGGAAGAGAACCGGTTTGAGAGATGAGGATTTGCAAATTGGTGCGGATAGTTATGTCAAGCCCAACTTTCTCAGGGATTCAACGTCTGCCGAGCCTCGTCCTGACCACCATGTTTGACCCCGCTCTATGCTACGTATCCTTGTCAGATATCTAGACGCCCGAGGCAACCTACGATTCAGCCTTTGACCTAAACTGGCCGGTTGATGCCTGGAGCCTCGACTGATTTGTGCGGTTGCAGGTGGAATGGCCCCCAATTCCCCATTCTTGTACATGGCATGGTGGTATTACCGGGATGATCTGACCCTGGTAGGGTAAGGCCATGGCCAGCTGAAAACCGAAAATGCAGCAAATTGGCCTATCAGATATGAAAAATGCGCGCGATTTCTGTGATATTGGCGGCCTCACGCGTGCGGCTGACCATCAATACCAACTGGGCGACAGACACCCTGGTCAAGGCAAAAAAAAGTGCGGCTACCAACAGATGTAATCTTGAATCGGAATGAGGACTTTCTGGCCCTCTTTCCGCTAAAAGGAATGCTAGCATTATCTTTTCATCCTCTGGGCGTCCGAATCACTCATCTTTGAGCACAAAGCACAGCTCCAGCGAGCTCCCACCATGAATTCCGAGGCATCATACCGAAGCACCAGCAAGGAAGTGTCCAACGTCGATGTTGAACGTGGGGATGGTGTTAAATGGTCAGACAAACCCAACTTCATCAAGCCTATGCAGCGCAGCAATTCGATTCTATTCAACAGACCAGCCCCCCAAGGCGGTGATCACCGAGCAGAGGATGATGTCGAGGGTGAAGAGTTTCGCCTACGAGACTTGAACATTGACGTCCAACGTATCTTGGACTCACTACGCCCACATGTCCTCTTCCGCGTCAAAGAGGGATACGAAATGAAGAATCTCCCCAAGTTCGACGATATGGTTCGATATGGCATTCGGGAAGAAGAGGAGCTTGAACTGTGGGGGCTCGAGGTACGTCGACTTGCTGCGGTCGCCAAGTCTGAGGAGCCTCCTACACTCGAAGGAGACGCCGAATGGTTTGGAGATGCCGACGCCGCTGGCTACAATCGCCTCCATCGCCTGGCCCTTCAAATTCAATACGCTCTTGATATCTGCATCCACGATAACGAGTTGGTCCTGCTTCAATATCATCCTCAGCTGGCCAATGAATCGGATTACGAGTTCGCTCATCGACGCATTTGCCGAACTTTTGATGAGGATCGAGGATCCATCAGATACGAACGTTCCATCAGGATCGAGAAACACAACGATGAGGCCCTACACGCCCTCGTCAACTACGTCACGGCCCTCATGATTCGTCTCTTACTGAGAAGCATGAGCGGAAGGTTCTGGATCGAGAATTGCGTCTCCGTTCTCGCCAAGTTCGCGGCCAAGATCAAGGTTGTGACTGCAGACTTGCCTTTGGCTTTTGAAAGGACTCTAGAAGCATGGAGGGACTTTCAAATCCAGGTGACCCAATCTCCGGAGGCTCGTGGTGTCCATGCCGTCCAAGCCAACTCATCCGGCTCAGGCTCGGATGATGACCCCATGGCGAAGCAGCAGAAGGCTCTTCAGGAAGACATTGATACCTCTGGAGCACGATATTTCATGGAAATGGACGCCTTCAGGCACTCTCTCAGTAACCTGATGGAGGCGGCCATCGCAGATCTGAGTTGGAATGAGGAGATCGAGCAGCCTGCTGATGTTTTTGAGACGAGTTCAATTGTCTATGACACTGGATTTCATGACAGAAGAACTCAACTCTGCCGTGAACGTGATGGAGCCATTGGAGCTGCTGGGGAACGGAAAGTCATCGATTTTGCTGGCGTTGCGTTCCAGATTGGATCCGAGGTTTGGGAGAGTTTATCGTCTTCAAATGTTCACGGGGTGAACAGTTATACCACCCTCACTTGGAGCCGAAAGCCGTTTTCTAGAGACCAGTTTCCCAAGAGGAAGGAGTCTCAGGATCGAATAACTGAGCCCGCCGAGAACAATCCCTTGATTCACATGGCACATATGCTGGATGTCATCAAAGCGCTTGTGCCGTATCTCATGTACTGTGGCGCATTTCCCACCCGTCTTTCTTTGTTCACGCAACTCGCGGTCCTAATTTCAGATCCGACGAATCCTGTTCGATACTACAAGCAGAAGAGCTTTCTCACAGGAGCAAGAATTCATACTTCGGCCTATGAAAGAAACAAAGACCCGAACTCATCCCTCATCTCTCAGACCGTCTACGATACCGACATGGCCAGACTTGCACGACAAGGAAAGCCGAATAGACAGCTCAAGGAAGAGCTTGAGAAGGCCGAGAAGTGGATCATTGATGAAAAGGCAATCATCATCCAGCATACTTGGTACTCAATGATTTCTCTTGGCGTCTGCGCACTGCTCATTGCTGGAGGAGTGGCTCTCATTGCTATTGAAGACTTGGCAACTGGTGTTGACCCCTCAAATCTCACAGCCTTGGCATGGGCTGCCGCGGGTTTCATCATGATTTACTTCAAATCTAGACGAGTCCAGGACTGGCCTTGGAGGGACTTCCTACGGGGCCGTATCGTCTGCCGATCCATCACTGAAGTGCAATCCGTCACAGGGATGGATCCGCAGGTGCTCATCGCCATCCTACTACGACTCGAGACGAGAATGTTTCTAAAGACTCGCGGCCCATTCAACACACTATTCTCTAGAAAGGCTGAGGACGGCTTCTCCATCGACGTTCCGCTACTCACTAGCACAGTCATCGATGGGGGCTACATCTTCGTCAGGGTCGACAGCATGTCAGGTCCAGCACTGGTTGCATTGACTGCCAAGTCGTATGGGCCCTATGACTCCATCTCTCCCAAAGGTACAAGCACTAACAAGCAAATGTTTACTTGCCGGGATGTTTCAGACTCGGGGCGGTATCTGCTCAACGGGGAGTCATTGGCGCTATATCCGATCGTGACAAACGATCTCCAGTGGTATAGAGTCAGAGGCGTGTTTGCAACAAGAGCCTGCTTTGATTAGATGGGAAAGCTGTGGTGACCAAGAGCTATCCTTTCATAAACTCTCGGTCAGCTTTATTCTTAGTTAATAAAGTGATATATGCTAAAATTCAGGTAGCAAAGATGAAGATTTTGTGTCCCCTATAAGCATATAGAATAATGCCGTTGTTAGACATAGACATGGAGGAGTGAGAGGTTATAAATCGGCGCAGGCAACAGATCGCTCGACAAACCCAACTTGATCAAACTTACCTACCCGTAACTACCTGTCGACCTGGGGCCAGTCACAGCCATGACAAAGATGTAGCACTCTTAAGCATCGTTTCCCTACTAGTGAATCAATGTTTGACCTAAATCACAAGACTTGTATTGCCTCCGCACTTGAGAACTAACAAACTTGACTACTGTGTTGAATATGTAGTTCTGTACCTCTATATCTATGATGAGATACATGCCCGCAAGGATTGAAGGAAGGGAGCTGAGAAACTTAACAGCACCCGCTCACTTTGAGAGCTCCGAATTTATGCCAACAAAGAAGAAAAAAAAACTTAGTCCAACCCCCCTTGAAGCGATGCTTAAAAACGGTTCTGCGTGATTGACATAATGATTCCAGCCCTAGTGGTGTATTCCACAGACAAGACTCCCTCAGGCACCACTTCCCCATTGCTCCTCAACCCTTCCGCAAGAGTGCACAGCCCAGCATCGGAGAACCCAAGAGATCCAAAGAGCGCGCATGCATTCCGGTTGTCCGGGGCAATCATGGTGCGGACGCGGATCCTCGGGCTGCATGCCGGAGGGATCGGAGATGGTCGATTGCCTCTCGACAGAGCAGCTTTGCTACGCCCTTGCCCCTGTGGGACGGGAGGACGTAGAGACTGAGCATCTGCCACTTCTCCTCGTCTTCGTCAGGTGCTATGGGAGGTTGGCCGGCTTCGGGAGGGAGGGTGTAGGCTTCTGCTGAGACGGGACCATAGACGGTCACTTGTGCTACCCACTCGCCATCAGAGTCGACTACAACGAAGGTGTCTTTGGATTGGTTTCTTAGTCTAGCCATCCAGTCATGGTCGGGTAACTTGGACTCGGCCTCGTATGTTGACGAGAATGCGTTTGGCGTCTGTTGCAGAGCCGACAATCGTAGGGCCTTGTACTTGCTGACGAGGGACGGGAAGTCAGTATCGGATCTATCGATCCGCAGAACGGTGTACGCCATGGTGAGATTTCGTTCGGTAGTAAGGTCTGACGAGCGTGTCTCTGTGACAAGCTTATATAGAGGAGAGGAACTGCAGTATTACATCATTTTGTGACTCAAGCCTGGGATGACTCAAAGGATCTTGGGTGCTCTTCATACCCGCGCTGCTGTGCCACAAGGCCTGAATTTTGCCTGAAGCCAATCAGAAACGATTTAGGAGTCAGCACGATGTCGAAGTTCTGCGCTGCATCTGCGTAAGTTTTGGGTTTGTGTGGCTAGGAGTTGGAATCCGCACCTTTTCTGCCTTGACCAGATTGTGTGATCACTCATATTATAGAAACTGCTCATATTTGTTTCTCTTTATCTGATGGGTCAAATTGTCGCATTTTGCTTGTCAGCTGGCCGGTCAACTGCAACCGCACCGCACAGCCCGGTCAAGGGCCCAGGCATGGACAGCCACTCTTGGCCCTCAAATAAGGGTCTCTCTTTCAATACCCCTGCAACAGTAACTGCACACCTCATTGGACTTTCTCTGGAGGCTCCTCTACGGCTTGCGCTTGACATAAAGAGGCCAGCAGAACCTGGTCAGGCTCCTCCATCTTTTCCATCATCAATCCTAGGAAACGCTGTTCAAGAACTCTACCCATCCACCGTCGCCCACCGCACTCAGTCTCCACCTGTATCAAAGTCTCTGAAGAAAAGGCCGGGGCAACCTTGGTGGTCTGAGTTGGTTCTTTCTCGAAAAAAACGCCCTCGGCTACCTTTTTCCGTCCTTCGACGAGATTCCCTGCAGGATAAATATCTAAAAGAGAAAAAGAAAAAAAAGACGGTCTACTGTCTCATGCGGTGAGAAAGAAGAATGTGCTACCATGATCTGGTTAGGTTCTGCTGCGGCCATCGAGTATGGAGCAAGAAGCAGAGGCCATGTGACGACTCTCTGGCTGGCGGTGAGTGCCAGGAGAAGCGTATCCGGAGGCACGTCTACGTCCGTACGAACGATCGCTGCTTGCCCTGCGAGATAGATAGAGAGCCATCTTGGCTCGATCCCATCCGGGGCGGTCTACCCAACCGTGCGGCGACATCGCTTACTGCCCCCAACGAGACCTTATCAGTTCAAGATCCTCGTCACATTTCAGATGATGTTCCTCCGCCAAATGATGATTTTCTCCAGGAAGGTAAAAATTCCATTCGCAAACCATTGCTGTATAGGCACCTTTCCCACGACCCGTATTGATTCGTTTTGTTACAGCATGGGTACCAGGACTTGCTTTGTTGGCGACAGCGACCGAGATAGTCCTGCAGCTTGAGTCGCAGATGAAACGATTCGAAGAGGACCGTCAGAAGCTCACTAGAAGAGTCTTGGAGGCCATGAAGAACCCCGAAGACCCCGATCGGAAGCGGGACCTACCAGCTAGCAACCGTTCAAGGCCATCCAAGGCCATTTTGCGAACTACGGAAGGCTCGGGTTCACCTTATTCACGGCTCAACCTAAAGGCCCGACAGATCCGATTGCTGGAGTTACGTCCCACCAAAAATCCAAAGGATCTGACATTATCCTTTCTGTGTATGGAGCTGCGCAACTGTCCTTCGTACACTGCACTCTCCTACACTTGGGGAGACGAAGAAGCTACCCGGAATATCAGCATTGAAGGAGGCGGGGCAATCAACATCCGCGAGAACTTGTGGTCCTTTTTCAGCCTACAGGGCTCTCTCATCTCTGGGTCTACATTCTTCTGGATCGATGCAGTCTGTATTAACCAATCCAACGTCCACGAACGCAACCATCAAGTCAGCATGATGAAAGAAATATACGTCAATGCGTCCAAGGTCTTTATCTGGCTCGGGCCGGAAGGTGATAATAGCGATCTAGCGATGGACTTTATCGCTACGAAAGGTAGACGAGGACTCAGGCGCCGGGGTCCTGGCTTTCATCCTATTTGGCCGAGGCATGTTGGCAAGGCTCTGAATGACTTGTGTGAACGCGCTTACTGGAGAAGGATGTGGATTATTCAGGAGATTGTGCACGCCGACAGTATCACTGTCTGGTGCGGAACTAAGTCCTTCAGATGGCACGTCTTTGAGAGTCTCTATCTCACCCTCAAAACTCTGGAAGAAACATCTTGGTTTCCACACCATCCACATGCAATAAGAGTATTGCAAAGCTCGGCTTTTACCATGGTCTGGCAGCGTGCACACTGGCGACATCCTGAAACTCCTTCTCCGCGACTTCAGGTCCTCATCGATATCTTCCGCGACTGGCAGTGCACAGATATCAGGGATAAAGTCTTTGCCCTGGTGAGCATGGCGAGCGACGAAACAGCCATCGTTCCCGATTACTCTATGTCGACTCTGAATGTTTATCGTGCAGTTCAAGACAAGCACGATGGTGAGAAACACCAGTTCTACAACATGCTATCCCAGATTCTAGCGATACCGCAAAACGAACTAATGTTCGATGGGGACATGTAAGTACTAATTTAAAAAGAATTTGGGCATAAGCTAACATCAAGTAGGGTCGAATACAAACGCCACCCCCCAGAGACCCTGGTGCTGAGGGCCCTATTCGGCGACCATTTGTACAACGATGGTGCTGTGTGATACGTAGTTTCCTAAGTTCTTGACTGGTCAAACCATAGCTAGGTGGATGCCAAATAGCATCTAAGAGATAGAAGAGAACATTTAAGTTGTTGAAAGGAACGGATATCATTGTCAAAAATTGGGGTGTGTGAACCTAGAAAATAATGTTGTGCTCAGTAGAGGAGTCTTGGAGTATAGCGCAGGAAACCTCCTATTTCGCAGCAGTAGATTGGTCGAACAGTACGGCGAGAGTTCCATTAGGTGTATTTTAAACAAAACCCTGCCTTATTTAGAGGGGGAAATGAGTTAATAATGAGTTTTTCTTTCTATGAACTCGTTGTTACCGAATGCCAACTTTGCGTCGTGCAGAAACCGGGAGACTTGAGGCAGCATCATTATGTTATCCAAGCCCCAGCGATAGTTCCATATAACCAGCACGTTATTTCCACCCACATGATGCCACTGGACTACGCAATTGCTTTCATTGGCCTTGGGGCGAGCACGCTTTACTTGGGTGTTTCTCCGCCAGGTCCACACAGATCTAGAAATCCGCCAATGGCAAACGAAGCCTCAATAGTTTGGGTTTTATTTCGTATATCCTCGACACTATTTTGGCTGCATCAAGGTCCTCAGTGATAGGCCTGCTAGGTTTCATGGTTGCGGTGAGGATCGGCAAACGAATAGTTTGCCTTTCACAATACCCGCCCCAGTAGCGATGCTAGCCTTTTGACCAAACTCCTTGTTGCATACAGCGGTGCATGGATACTACGTCAGGCCTTTTGAGCTTCCATTAGAAGGATCACCTAGGACTTGCTGTCGAATTGGGGAGGTTAAATCCCATCATGCAACTCATACTTTGACCAAGGGCTTTGGATCGTCCTGTTTCTCTACGAGACGGACTTATAGAAGGTGCGGTGAAGTTGAGTTTTGCCGTGCAAGGCAACACTCGGCGAATAATGCCTAGCCAATGATTCAGACTAGATCGAATCCAGCCCCGACCTCCGGCAGCTTGTTACCACCCCCGGTGGATGAAGATCCGAGCGTCTGGATTCACGGGTTACCTGCTGACCGTTTCACACCCTCGCTACCCAATCAGAAGCTTTGCTGGGGCCAAGTCATCCATGGCGGTGACCCTCCAATTTGCTATTTGTAGTAAGCGGTGACGGAGGGCCACCGTCCGAACCCATGATGCCGAGTTTGGAAACGGGCGGAGAATTTCCGTAACTTTAGTGATAATTATTCCGTGGCGCGCTTCCAAATGCAACCCTTAGCAACAAGGTTTCAGCTTAAGTGCCGATGGAGGATATAAGGGATCGCGGCGCTCCTTGGAGTCTCAACTCAAGGAAGCCAATCCCACCGAGCCTTCACAGAAAACTTCGGATTCAAGCTCAAGATGGTTTCTATGTGGAAGCAACTCGTCAGCGGCGTGCTCGCCGTCACCTCCATGGTGGCTGGCGCCAACGCCGCCTATCCCAACCCTGGCGTTGTCACCGGCAACACCGGCGTTCATGATCCTACCGTGGTCAAGACACCTGGTGGCTCGTACATCATGGCTCACACCGGAGCCAACGTGGCACTCAAGACCTCATCCGACCGAACTGCCTGGCGCGATGCCGGCGCCGTCTTCCCCAACGGTGCGCCATGGACCACAACCTATACCAAGGGCGACACCAATCTCTGGGCCCCGGATATTTCTTACCACAACGGCAAGTACTACTTGTACTACTCCGCCTCGAGCTTCGGATCTCGCAACTCGGCCATTTTCCTGGCCACTAGCACCACTGGTGCATCCGGCTCATGGACCAACCAGGGTGTCGTGATCTCGTCCACCGACTCCAACGACTACAACGCTATCGACCCCAACCTGATCATCGACGCCTCGGGCAAGTGGTGGCTCTCATTCGGTTCTTTCTGGACCGGCATCAAGTTGATCTCCATCGATCCCAGCAGTGGAAAGCGCACCGGCTCCACACTTGTCTCTCTCGCCAAGCGAGACGCCAGTGTTGAGGGTGCTGTTGAGGCCCCCTTCATCACTCGACGGGGCAACTACTACTACCTCTGGGTGTCCTTTGACAAGTGCTGCAACGGTGCTTCCAGCACTTACCGCATCATGGTCGGTCGATCCACCAGCATCACTGGTCCCTTCGTCGACCGCAATGGAAAGAACATGATGCAGGGAGGTGGCACTGAGATTCTGGCTAGCCATGGCTCCATCCATGGCCCTGGCCACAATGCCGTTTTCACTGACAATGATGCCGACGTGTTGGTGTACCACTACTACACCAACGCTGGTGACTCTCGTCTGGGTATCAACCTTCTTCGCTACGACTCGGACTGGCCTGTGGCTTATTAAGTCAGTTATGTGGGCTCTGTATATACGCATGGTCACAAGTAGTTGCCCGCTCTACGTTGGCCATTTTTTGTAGTCGCCCCAAGGTTATTTCAGTGGGCGACACTAGACATATATATGATGAATTAAGAGAAGCTACTAGTTATTGGCAGACCCTCTCACAGGCGCCCGTACCTCTCCAGGATGTTGTGATGTAATGTGTCTGGCGACGTTTCTCTCCCGTGGCTTGCCCGCGCCTCTACCAAGGAAATCCTTGCAACCTTCGACAGGGCACCAGAAAGGAACCAGGTTTGGGACAGAGTCGTGGTGCTTGGACTCTTTATGATGAGTAAGGTCCTTCTTGTACCGAGATCTCCTGCTGCAGCCCTGTTCTTGGCAGTGGAACGGACGAGTGTGCTTTTTCATGTGGGTACTTCTAAGGTCAGCATTGATCACAATGAATAACGCTAGCAATAGTTCTTACTTGAGCTCATGTGGTAATGTGAAAGTCTCGCCGCATTGATCACAGTTGAGAGTCCTGTTCGTTGTCGAGGCCGACGGCGCTTGTGATGAATCATCGGCAGCCTCTGCTTGAGTAAGAGCGGGATGAGCCACGATATCTGATGGTAAAGACTGGACAAAGGCATCGTTGCCCTCAAGAAAGATTTGATCACTCGCATCCCCTGTTTTCTCACCTCTGTCTTGACCAGCAGGCTCAGTCTCGTCATCTGGGAGTGGCCCAGCATTCCCACGGATCAACCAGGCAGGATCAACAGAGTCAAAAAGATAGTGTTCGTGATAATTCGATCCGCTGGTCCCTGACTGGCTGGAACTGGAAATAAAAGAAACGCTCTAGAAAACTGAGGCTGGGGGACCTGCCCGGAACAGAATCAGAGATGAGAGCAGTGTGAGGGAAGAAGTGATGTGATCAAACGAAGAAAGGAATGACGGAAGGTAGTTCCCACAGGGGTTGGAAAAGGGGGGCGGTTCCAACGCCTGGGCTGGCCGTGAAGAGAAGAGAAAAAGGAATCCTCTTCACGGCGGAAGACCAGCCATTTATGCCCCCGAGCGTCTCTCGTAAACCTTGGTTTGACTGTGGGTGGCCACAGCCAGTGAACACGTCGGGAACCAAGCTGAAGCCCAAATCCTGCAAGTAGTTGGATCTAGGACGATGTGGCTGCTGACCCCTGACCAATGGCTGGCTGATAAGGATGGTAGGGCTCAAAAACGTCCAAGGCCAGATGTAGGAGGCCCACCAGAAGATGCCAACAAGATACGGAACATCGTCATAAAAAGATATGAGATTTGACAATATGAGGAAGATTACTGAAACATTTGGTCACTCTGAAGAGCCCGAAAGCTCAGATAAACTCTACTAAAAGATGGATCACATGCAAAGATTGAGCGAGTCTCTAGCCCTGAGCATTGGCTATAAAAGCCGTACGAGGATATCGACAAGACGATGGCGACACATGAATCTTCTCAAACTCGACCAAAATCCTTTTAACAAAGCATCACTCTATTCATAATGTCTTCTTGCTTCTGTTGCGATGCCATCCGGCCGTACCGTCCCCAGCACCTCGACCACGAGGCCAAGTTTACCAGCTTCATGGCCTGGGTGCACAAAGAGGAATCCAACTCTACGCCTGTACCTAAGGTTGAGTCAACCGATCTCAACGAGATTCATCCATCTTTTGCAGTCCAGCTCGTGCGACAGGTGAACTTCGGCCCTCTCGAAAGCAAGAGGTACTTCATCGCCCTCTCAACTGCCTCAGATGCATTTAAGGAAGTCACCGAAAGTGACCTGATCAGGGCCAACTTCCAAAAGCTCAATGCGTGAGTATGACTCTCAGGCTGGTCTTTTTCGTGGCTAAGACCCCAGTATAGCCACAAGAACTTCGGTGTGACGCGCACAACCGGTTCTTTGAGGTGAACCTTTACCAACGCGATCCCATCAACAAGCACCATTGGCGAGACAACCTGGCCCGTCCGGCCACAGACATTGACCTGTGAAGGTAGTTGACTACCTACCCGAGTACGCCACGAGGGACCGTACTCTGGCCATGTAGCCCCAGTCTGGGCTTGGGGCGAATTCATCATGTTACTTTATGGATCTTGTCCTGTAGATTGAACAAAGTCAACACCTTCTTTATTAAAGCTTTAACAATCCTTGATTTTATGAAGTAAACGCCAAAAGATTACGGTCTCCTTCTAATCAAGCTTTTATGCAGGATGGCCTCGTAAGATCAAGGAGGACGAAACTCCTCTATCATGGAAACAGCCTGACCCTGATCCAAGCATTTTCCAAGTCCAGTGCATGCAATTCTACAGCTCAAGAACCGAAAGTTTTTCCTGCTTCCACAGACTTATAGGGACAACCATCCCAGTCGCAAGTATTCTATCACCTTGGTTAGCCAACTTCGTCCAAGATGACAGACACTTCTTCTAATTCATACCTTATAGACATTGGTTCCCCACCAAGAGAGGTGCTTCGATGCACCAGTATAGAATACGGCAAAGAATATGAGAATACCAGCTATAGCCACCGAGCAGTCCAACGCCGAGCTCAGAACAAAGTTGAAGCGGCGCCACCAGCGCTCCTTCCGGCGCTTGACTAGCACGCTAAAGAGAAGCCCGAACAAGGCCCAGCTGCCATAGTGAGTTTCCACTTCAAGCATCAACCATACATCCCGCTCACTGTAGATACAAGCTTGCCTGGGTGTATGCCACCAGCAACATCAAGATTCAAATTGACATCTTCTGCCGCATCATCGCCGGATACGTGTGGGAAGGAAAGGTTCTGGCCAACATCTGGTTCTTCAACGTTGGATATATTTCAGGCATCAAGGGACTGGCCTTTGCACAAGACCTGAAGCTCGGTATATACGGCAATGTTTGTGCCCGACCTATTCTCCTACAATTGTATCCGTCACTTTTCTGACATTGTTTGTTCAGATCCCCCCAAGAAGCCTCTTCCTAGTTCAGGTTGTTGGCCTCATCGTCGGTACTCTTGGCCAGGTTTCCGTCCTCAACTGGGCCCTGGATCATATCCCCAATGTCTGCAACCCAAAGACCTCACCCAACGGATTTACCTGCCCCTTTTCGCGCACTCACTTCAACAGTAGCATGGTCTGGGGAGCCCTTGGCCCCCGTCGGTTCTTCGAGGAGGGAGCACTGTATAGACCACTGCTCTGGTTCTTCCTCGTCGGCGCTGTTCTTCCAATTGTGGTGCACCTCTTGAGGAAGAGGGTCTTCCCGCAGGTCAAGTGGCTGTCCAAGATCCACGTACCCCTCTTCCTTGGTGGGCTTAACTACATTCCTCCCGCGTCGGGTACCAACTGGAATGAAGAAGATGGCGGATACCGCCATTGCAAATATGACTCCGTACCATCGCAGTTGAACTGGATAGTATTCGTGTGCGAACAGACCGACACCCAGGGCCACGAGAGCCGCCGCCCCGTACCACCATGCCGGGACTTCTTCGTACTGAGGCTGGAGTTTCTGGCGAGACGGTCCATCCTTGGCTGATAGGTCATGTCCGTCTCTGTGGAACGTTGTTCTAAAGGCGAGTGCGATCTCCTGGCGCTTTTCGAGGAAGAGCCAGACAAAGAGCGAAGAGATGGTGGCGAACGCAAGACCAAATGTGTTGAGGGCATAAGTGACAGGAAGATAGATCTGCGGTTTCTTGGTGTGAGGTCTTTGCCCCAGCATGGGAGAAACATTGAGATCCATGGAGGGGACTTACAGGAGAGTAGTCTTGGTATTTTTCGAGGTCGAATGCAAAACCATCACGCTTGTTAATTACCTTGGAGACGTTAAAGACCTGGCCCATATTGTCGTAGATCGAGTTACTCTGCATAGGCAGATATGCAGACCACCATGTGTTCGTGTAGTAGAGGGCTGGAGTGACGACATAGATCCAGAGCACGAGTGAACCCAGAACGTTGAGGATGGCCCAGGTTGGCACAACCAGAGGTGATCCGATGTAGGCGATCTGGCTCCCTAGCAAAGTGTCAGTAATCATGCCGTATTCACTCGGATAGGAAACCCTCACGTACAGTCAAAGGTGAAGGGCAAAAGCCCGATGCCGCTCTTCATACCAAAGATCTGGTTGACCACAGGGCTTTTCGGGGCTATCCAGCAAACCCAAGTGAAGTAGCCCAAGGCTGGGAAAAGAAAGTCTGGAAGCCAATACCAGCAAAAGGAGGCCATGAATGCCATGAGGAAGAATCGATAGCGGGAGACCGTTCTATGTTATTTCCGCTGTAAGCCTCTAGGGGTGTCAAATGAGAAGAGAAACTTACCCTTCCACTTCCTCCTTACGGGATGAGTGCAGCGCCGCGTTGAGAGCCGTGTTGCCCAAAACGCCAGGCCATACAAGGTCTTTCGGCTCAACTACAAGCGAACGGCCCAGTCCTGCTAGAGCGAAGCCATAGAGGATGGTGGTCAGCGTAGCGAGGAGCTCAAACCCCCAGCCGGCATGTAGGCCGTAAAAAACGCGCTGCTCGGTCAGGACATCAGCACTAAGACGGGTGAGGAAGCTTAGGTTTGCCAGGATGTAGATGAGCATATTTTCCTGTAAAAGGAATGTCAGATCAAGCCCTCTGAAAAGTTCTGCATCATTATTCCTTCTTCCATTGCTAGCTTCTACTCACCTTGTAGTTGAAGGGACCTGGGTTCAAGCTGTGGCGCTGGCCAAACACCGTGACGCCCCAGTCTGGGACGACGTACTGCCACGCCTTGCCAATGGGGTAGGCTAGGAACTGGATAGCCGATTGGGACAAGCTAACGGATGGGAAGCGCAGGGTGTAGAGGGTGTTGACACCGCTGCCCACGAGGCAGAAAGCGATACCAATAGTCCACATGCGGATGGTCAGGCATGGTAGACTTGGGTCATCGGGACGGAAGTCAACGCCTGCTGCGCTCAAGACCTCTTCAACAGATTTTCCTGCCAAGTAAATCAGTATCAGAGTCATTCAAGGTTTCATACAGCTTGAACTCCAGCCCTACCTGAAGATGTCTCTGTCCGAGCAAACTCTGGCTGCTCGCTACTCAAATCTGGTTCGGGGGAAGATTTCTCAACCACAGTCATCTTGAATAATAACGCGAGGGAATGTGCACTTTCTAGATGGCCGAGATGCTGATTGATCAGAATCAGATAAGATGGTGACCGAGGTCAAGATATCTATTCCCAAGATCCGCCAAGTCGGTACCACGGAAGAAGGGTCCCATCCACAAGGCTCGAGAACGGGATACGCCACATTCTGTGGGGGTCTAGTTTGGGGGCTTTTGTGTGCCGAATGGCCCGATGTTGAAGCATCAAGAGATTTGGTCATGTTCATGTAAGAGGGTGGAAGTCTTGTTGTATTTCTTGGCTCATGTAAGTGAACCAAGAAGGGTTCTAGGTATGCCAACACCGTTACGAGACAGCGTCTACCATTGGAGGGGGCAGGGGAAAGGATGGCATTGTCCAGGCGCGGCTGCGATTCTCGCCCTCGTCTTCTACTTCACAAGGCAAGAAACCACTCTGATCAAAGTCCCAAAACCCCAACTTCTTTAGACAGTCGGCCGATCGTTCGGAATGAAGCTGCCGTCTGCTCGGCACTGCCGTCAATTTCAAAGTGGAGCGGCCGCCAAAAGTGGATAATTCCTTTCCTCATCTTGACTAGAATTGAAGGAGGCCAAGACCCGAACAAGTGCCGTTGTTTCCGTCGCGTGCTATACGAACCAAAGCTGACCTTGCAACGAGGCGCAGCAACAAAGAAATCCACGCATCGAGCTGATTGCAGACTAGATTGGATGAGTTAAGCGATCCGAGTGGGATAAGATTAGATGGTTGTACCAAGTGAGGTTTGGAAATCTCGAGCGCGTTGTCCAACTTGTCTGTTTGTTTATCAATCTTACTATCCTAATCGGCCTAGATGACCAGCACGCCATCCTCTTTCTGTTTGTCATTGTCACAGCATGGACACCTTTGCGTGAAGAGTCGTTACATGTTCACTCGAGCCCTGAGGCTTGTCATATTAACAGACGAACGAACAGTTGTCTCACCCTTGATACGTTTCGCTTTTGATGATTCGATATTACCGGCCGATGAATCAATCCAAGCTAGCAGAGAGAGTGTGTGTGACTTCCAAGGCTGACAAGATTCTCGGTCTCCATTGCAGAGATAGCAATAGACTCAAGAGAATATATGGAAATCTTCTCATGCGGTGGCATCTCAAAAGGTTATGAGAGATTGTTGGGAAAGGTTCCGGACACATTCACAGAGCTCTTCAAGATTTCCTCTGGAAGCCACAGCTTTAAAATAATAAAATAAAAAAAGCCTTTGGTTTGGCAAGTCGTCTGCTCGATCTCGCATACCTTAGCTCTGTGGCTTTGTCGAGTGGCGCCTGTCAAGCCACAGGCGAATATCCACAGGTTGTAGTGAGGTACGGCGCATGTCGCTGAATGGTCGCTTATGCACGGTACAAAGGGAGAAAGCCCACTAAGGAACTCGCAGAGTACTTGACGCGGCTCAGTACTTGTGATTGGCTTAAAAGAATAGTCCGCCCCGTATCCAGCCCCGCTGTAGGGTACTTCTGCCACTTTTGCCGTTGGCGGAGAGTGCTATGTTAGAGGGCAACTTCAAGAGCACAACACAGGATAAACATGGAAGTTAATAAGCTGCCTCATTCGCGGTCCCCTCCCTTAGCTTTAGGATAAGCTGAATACCGATTTGACCAGGTTAAGTGGTTGAGATGCTCTGAAGACCATTTTGTGAACAAACAGTGATCGGTACCCACACGTTCAGATAGTGGATAAGTACCCAACGTGGCATTGGTCACGTGAGCTCCAAATATGATCCGATAAAAGATAAGATTGTCAAAACCCCGCAGGCACGTGATACGCTGGCTAACCTTCCACTTTTTTATCTCCACACCTAAAAGCGATCTCGCGATAGCCTCACTTCCTCCTCAAGGTAAACACAAGTCATACCGCAATGAAGAACCTCAATAACAGTAAGTTTCCACTAATATATGTCTTTTTGAAGCTGTTGCACTCTGACAAAGGCCTGGTTAGTGTTGCGATTAGTGCCTCTAATTGGTGCACTGAGATGATGCTAACCTGATCGTAATGAAAACGCAAGAAGGGTTAAAGACAGTGACTGTTATGCTAGTACTGCATGGATTTTGACGCGATACTTAGGGGATTTTTACTTAATGAGCTGTGTGAGAAGCAATAAGGGGCAGCGCAGATGCCACAACCAAGGCGCCAGCCAAATATATATTAATCCTGATTAAACTATAGATTCCCTAGCTGGCCTCTTATCTGTCCTCTCTGTCCAGACGACAATAATAACAAAACCAACTGCTAAAGAACACATCAAAGCCAAGATAGACATCCACCATCCAAAACCAATATTTGTTATGGCAACAGGCGACACGACGGTGCCAATAGCGGCCAGGATGTTGCGGACCAAGTTCAAATCAGCCACGACAGAAGCACCAACTCCCGGCTTGATATCGACAAGGAAGGGCATGATCGTCGTGGTGACGAGCATGAGTCCCAGTCCAAACAAGAAAGCACCAACCAGAGGGGCGACCCAGAATACCTTGTGCTCAACCAGCCACCCGTAGATGAGCAGTCCGGCCGGGACAAAGCCGACACCGTACCACACCGTCTTGATTCGCTCAACAGGGCGAAGCTCGCCATCATGGGCGAGCTGGTACTGGCGTAGCTTAGCGTCGCTCAACTTGCCACCGAGGATGCTCCCGATTGCGTATCCCAGACAGTTGCTGATATAGCAAAGGCCAATCTCAATGGCGGAGAAGTTGTAGGGCGGCGCCGAGTAAGCATAAGGGAGCGTTGTGTTAAAGCAGTAGAGACTGGCGAAGCAGATGCTCACGTAGGCGATGGTCAAGGCGATAGACGGCACCAGAAGGAGCTGCAACTTGGGCAGCGGAGCCAGTGCATCACGCTTGACCGTCTTGTACCACGACCTCTGCTCCTCCTGTTGGCCCTCGGCGGTCTTGACCAATGTCTCGGGCAGGCACAGCATAGTGAGCATGGCAGCACTAAAGGTAAAGATGGCCATGAAATACAAGTTTGAACGCCAGCCAAGCCATACTTGCAAGGCACCCCCAATGATTGGAGCGATCAGAGGCCCGATCAGAGTCCCCAGGTAAAACCACCCTAGGGCTGATCCACGCTCGGTCGAGATGTAGATGTCGCTGATAACACCAGCGCCAACGCTCTGGGCGGATGAGCAACCCAGCGCCTCGACAAGTCGAAATACGATGATCAGGGACAGCGAGTTGGAAACCGCACAAACGATAACGGCCGCCGTCGAGATGAGAAAACTTGCCACCAGCACAGGTCGGCGGCCGTACTCCTGGCTCAGGGTGCTCCACCACAATGGAGCAATCGCTAGGCCTAGGAGGAAGACAGTCGTAGTGAGGGCGACCTCGGTCTCCGTGGTGTGGAAGTAGTCCACCAGGGTTGCAAAGGATGGGAAGAGGATGCATGAGGCAAAGGGTGCTGTGAAGGCCGACAGGGTGATGATGGCGACGATAGCACGCTTCTGCCATATGGAGTGACTCTTTGGGTCCTCAAGTTTTTGTACGAAGCAGAAGCGATCAAACCATGTTTGCGCTGGCTGCGTGCACTTCTCGGTGGATGTGGTTTCTGACATTGTTTGCGGTTCGTTCTGATTCCTTGAGGGATGATTAAGTATTATTAAGAAGTGAGGTGAAAGCTTGTTTGCGGTGAGACTGTTGTGAAAATAATAAAGAAATAACCCATACGTAAATGCCCATATATATATGAAGCCATGGTGAAATATTATCTGATATTAGATGAACCCGGGAATTCGGGTTTTCAGGATTCGGGACTTTCACCCGAAACGTTCGATGCAGCCACGCTGACTCGTCAAGCCACTGTACCCGGACCAAGGATCTATAACCAATACTGTTCAGAAGAGCGGGTAAATCGGCAGCATAAGCAGTTTGAAACTTGGCAGTTAGTACGATAAAGATAACTAAAGCCTGGGACTGGAAGCGCACTCTCGGCTTGTCCGTGTTATATCCACTGAGTACGAGGTTACTAATAAGCCACATTGCTGACGGATGCGGGATTTTCGTTCGGGAATATAACTACATATTAGCCTCTATTATATTCCCGACCACCTTTGACCTATAATCCCGATACCACCGACTCTAACCAACTCGTTCGACGCTGCAAAATGAACAAAAGCTGTGTCGGCTGTGCTAGCTCAAAGCTGCGATGCGATCTTGACACAAAGGGCTCACCCTGCTCGCGATGCATGGACAAACATTCGCCGTGTGTCAGGGCTGGACGCAAGAAGCGAACAAGCAAAAAGAGGGCGACCACAGCGACGACCATCATCAGCCCCGTTCCATCACCACAGACGAGCAGCCAGAATACCAACCCAACGCCGTTTCATGGGGAAAATGTCAACCTCCCGTTCCTCGATACACCGTCAGTGGGTGACATCGACTTATCCCAGCTTGTAGATATTGAAAGCATGTTTGACATGAGCGCTTGGACGTGGAGTCCGGAGGACATGGCATCTATACTCGGCGAGACCGACATGCCCCAGAGCCGTGGTTCATGGCCGGTATCCCCGGAAATCCCAGTAACAAGGGATGGATTCCTGTGCCCAGATACCTTCCGCCTCCCAGCCGACTATACTCTGGATTTTGACAGCCCCGAGATCATCCCGGTGCATCGGCTTGAGACGTTTGCGAGACTGTTCTTTTCTCGTTTCCATTCTTTTATACCTCTATTGCACATACCAACATTCTGTCTTGCCTCATCCGCTCCGGTCCTCGTTCGAACGATATGTTTCATCGGCGCTGGTTTTGACAGTGACCCATCATCTACATCGGACGCCAGGTTGATGTATGGATCCCTGCCTTCATTGCTCGCTAAATGCTGTCTCTTCTCCAATGGGACGTCGCCAACCTTTGAAGAGCTGCAGGCTTTGGTGCTACTGCAGTTTGCGACAGTGGCAAATGGTGGAAGTGCCGAGAGGGCTGCAGCGCGGCTTCTGCACCCTCTCCTCGTCGCGGCAATACGGCACGAAGGGCTCCTAAAGATCCACGGAGAATGCACCCGCGCGGTGCGGAATGCGCAGTTCTGGCAGCCATGGATCCAAAAAGAGCTGAGCAAGAGGGTACTCTGGGGCGTCTATGCCGTCGACTGCTACCAGTCGATACTCTGCGGCAGCAAACCCCTCCTCTCTCCGACAGACACGAGGGCGTCTTTTCCGTGCGACGATGAGAGCTGGACCGCTTGCTCAGCCTCTTTGTGGGCTGCACTTCCGGCGCAGGATCCGTCTAGCTGCTTCCTATCCTCGGTTAAGGATTTGATGATGGGTCAAGCCCCTGCCAAGTCAAACATGACCATGTTTGGCATGAATCTGCTTATCCTGGCTGTGAACGCGTTGCTACTCGAGGCCCAGACTTCAGTTTTACCAGTTGACACTACTGCCCTGGACCAAGCGTTGCAGACATGGTTTACATCTTGGGAACAGTTTCGAGGACAGCCTCACATTCGCCCTGTTGGAACAACAAGCTCCAATATCATCTCAAATAGTTTGTCATTATATTATTTGGCAGTTCACTTTTTGAGAAATGGACGTCCCGTCCTTGATAATCAGGCTTATCTAGAAGCGTCTACTGACTCTAGGAACCCTCTCATAGTTAGAGAACAGGCGTATCAAGAGGAGATGACGCGGTGCGTTGAGCGAATTCTTGGCGACTTCCAGGAGGTGTGAGAGCTGGATATTAATTGCATTACCGAGATCAAAAGAAAGAACATAGAACATTGGACAATTGACATACTTGGCCGCACACCCTTAGATGCCAGACCAACATGACATCCATTCATCTTCATGAAGCTATCTATTCACTCAGCTATCCCCATCAAGGGCCGGCTTCGACTGTAAGAAAGAACACAATAGAATAAGACTACCTTGCTAAGAAGTGGAACCGGTCTATTTCTTATTGATATTGCCAGGTAAGTAATACTCAAGGCACTACCAATTTACTCCTCGGACAGTGAAGTGGACAATGGCTTTGTTGCCTTGAGGGTAAATATGACGGCGCTGTTTTCCTCCTCCGTGTCATTCCATTTCAACGAGTACACTCCTTCGACGTCCGAGGGGATTCCCTGCCACAGAGAAACCAGCCCTCCATCGATGGATGCAAATGCAATCGCACCATAGAAGGAGAATCCATCAGTGACGAAATTAGAAGTTCCGTTGCTTGTAGCATTGACGAGTTGAACGTCGTGAGATGTTGCGGTGGTGCTGGGGATGGCGAAGGTGAGGTTGGACCAGGTTGGCTGAGAATCGTCGGCCAGGGCAGTGGTGTTCGGGGAGCAGGACCACTGGCCGTCGTGAGACTCAACTGTTGAGCTTGTTAGACTTGATGCGTTCTGACAAGTATTGTGTAGGCTTTGGTGTATGACTTACGGATGATAGGAGCAGCCTGGACATCGTCTAGTAGTGAAGGCTCGCCGGCGTAGACGTGTTCTACGATATGGATCAGCGAGGGAATCGGACTGAACAGGTATACCTACCTCCATCGGAGAACAGAACTAGGCCACCAACATCCTCGCCATAGGCATAGAGCTGGAACGGCCCGTCCGGCGTTGCCGCATTGGCACAGGCAACGGGCGAGGCGGCAGCCAAGGACAAAAGAAGGAACTCTGTGACACGCATTGTTGTTTGCTTGCAGAAGTGAAGAAGTAGAAGTCCAAGAGGGAATGTCAGTAAGTATGTGGATTCTGGATGAGGGCATAGAGGCGGCACAAGAATGGTTAAAATAAGTTCTGCTCGCAAGTTCTCCCATCTCTCATCTATCGTACCCTAGCAGAAGCCCCTAATTCAAACCCAGATCCCGTCATCTCTCAGCCCCAGTGCCCCACACACATACTACGTTACAGCGACTGTGCGACTGAGTAGGCGCAGCCCGAGTCATTGGAAAACTATAGCATAGTGGCTATAATCTTGAATAGGCTTGCCAAGAGGAATAAACGCCGGCTTGCCGCTGAAGACGCAATAGACGCGTAAGCATTTGGTGGGAGGCCCAAGTTTCTAACACGGACGTACCCCTTTACGATGTCACCTGGGCGCGTTGCATGCTGGGGTCTGTCTGATAGGGCATGGGTCCTTTTACACCCGAAGTTCTTCCCACGGCATATGTTTCACTGTATCATGGGTATTATCTAAGGTTGCTAGGATATATGTTTATTGAGTTTGAGGCCTCACCAGCAAAGTGACAATGCGGGAAGTAACACCAGATCCACCCCCACAAGCATTGCTTCGTCATCACATTACGCACCTGGACCCTGTCTCAGCCTTCAACGCGATTCAGGTCAACCTTGTTACGTGATAAGCCTCATTGTAATTGTATGATTGTAACTGGTCAATTTGCTTTGCATACCCACCAGCGTCACGATGTTGCGGCCTATGGTGCCTAGGCAGTCCATATAGGCAAGTCCGCCGACGATAATTCAAGTGTAGTATCACCGGCTTCAGCGTAAACCTACCGCGTACGTCGTATTCAGCCCTGTTTCAGTAGTTTGATCCCTATGATGCACTCCGTAGACGCAAATAGTCTGTGGGAAGGACTTGGTCAAGACTGAAGCAGCCTCACAACTCCAAGACGATCCAAGTACAAATGGCATACTTCTCGCTCGATAAATTCCAGAGACAAACACTATCTACACTTCAATCACGGTCAAGAACTGTAAAGAGATTTTACACTGCCTCTGCGACAGTGTTCCAGCGGTGCTGTGTCAACCCAGTCTCTCTACTTTCCTGGGTTTCCGTTCTTTGAAGCATCGTCTCATACTTTCTTTTGATTTATCAACTCCCTCATTCTTTTCTCAAATTTCATAACTCATCATGCATTATCTTTTACATATTGCTTTGGCCGCGGCAAAGCTGGCTTCAGCCCTTCCCAATTCCAACCACCTTCAGCATGCTCACCTACACCGTCGTGCGGCCTGTGAGGGCAACACTGCCACCACCCGCTCTGAATGGTGTGATCTGGACATCTCAACAGACTACTGGACCGAGCCTGTCGACACTGGTGTCACTAGGGAATACTGGCTCGATATAAGCGACGTGACGGTCTCCCCAGATGGCCGATCACGATCTGCTATGGCCATCAATGGCAGCATCCCTGGTCCTACGTTATTTGCCGACTGGGGAGACAATGTGGTTATCCACGTTACCAACTCGCTTACGACATCACTGAACGGCACCTCTCTCCACTGGCACGGCATTCGACAGAATTATACCAATCAGCACGATGGAGTTCCCGCAATTACCCAATGTCCTCTTGCTGTGGGGGACTCTATTACCTATTCATGGAAGGCAACGCAGTACGGCACCAGCTGGTACCATTCTCACTTTGCCCTCCAAGCCTACCAGGGGGTCTTTGGCGGTCTGATTATCAACGGACCCGCCACAGCTAACTACGACGAGGACTTGGGTGTGGTGTTCTTGAATGACTGGGACCTCCAGACAGTTGATGAGCTCTACCCGTCCGCTGAACTGAATGGCCCTCCAGAACTTGAGAATGGGCTCATAAACGGCACCAATGTCTACACCGACGAGGATGGCAACGAAACCGGCAGCCGATTCAACGTGACTTTCGAGCAGGGAAAGACATACCGCATGAGACTTGTTAACGCAGCCGTCGATACGCACTACAAGTTTTCCATCGATAATCACACTCTTACTGTCATCTCTGGTGATCTTGTGCCCGTTGAGCCTTATACAGCTACTCACGTGGATGTGGGAATGGGTAAGCCAAATTGACATAGCTCATACCTCTCAACTTCATTGCTCACACACTTCTGTTCTAGGTCAACGCGTCGATGTGGTTGTCACAGCTGATCAGGCTTCTTCTGGTAGCTTCTGGTTGCGGGCTATCCCCCAGTCCGCGTGCTCTGACATCACCAACGGCGACAATGTTCGCGGTATTGTATACTACGGAGACAGCACCGCGACCCCAGAGACGACGGGCTATGATTACACGGATAGCTGTGATGATGAAGCGCCCAACATGGTGCCCGCTGTCGCAAAGAATGTCGAGGCGGCAAACTGGAGCGACTTTGAGGATGCGGCCGTTGGGCGTAACACTGCAGGGCTCTTCAAGTGGACGCTCAACAGCACCTCGTTCCTGGTCGATTGGGCAGAGCCAACCCTCGAGTCCATCCTGGGTGGGGTGACCGAGTACACCACCCAGAATGCCGTTATAGAGTTCCCCAGTTTGCAGTGGGTGTACCTGGTTGTCCAGACGGCGATCCCTGTCCCGCATCCGATCCACTTGCATGGCCACGACTTCTTCATCCTGGCTCAAGGAACCGGCACTTACGACTCCTCGACTGTAACCCTGAACACGGAAAACCCCCCTCGCCGAGACACAGCCATGCTGCCGGCGTCGGGATACCTCGTCATGGCATGGGAGACCGACAACCCTGGCGCGTGGCTCATGCACTGCCACATCGGGTGGCACGTGTCTGAGGGCTTTGCATTGCAGTTTATCGAGCGGGTGGATGAGATTCCCGGAATCACCCAAGAGGATCTCTTATCAGACGTGTGCACCGAGTGGGCTGCGCATAGTGAGGAAAATAGCATTGTCCAGCATGACTCTGGTGTGTAGGCGTAGAACCAACCGCTTTTTCATTATTGTTGTTTGCAATGATGACAAGAGGCTCTCAACCACAATAGCAAAGATAGAGTTATTAATACATGTCGGCATCAAAACCCAATATCATAAAACACCATAATGGAACCGACCACAGCACCAAAGAACATAGGCTTTAGACATTACTAGCATCTAGATGACCCAAATGACCTAAAATACCATGATGTTATTACAACAGTAAAGATAAGAGGCACCTTTGATAGCCTCTATTGCAGTGGCTTTTGCTTCTGATACGAGTTTCTCTTTATGCTGTGAGCAATATATAAGTTATGTGATCTTATTTACATGGCCATTAATAATACGAGAACTTGGAGAAATCAATTATGAATAACCTTGTCTCTGTTCTGCATCCTGAATCTGTCCAACCCAGCTGAGTCTGTACTTAACATTCAGCTCTGCAACAGGCGTTGATTCCAAAGGCATTGTGTCGTCCAATGTCCCGCCTTGAATAAATACTTGATCATCCGGAGCCGGTGAGTTTCCCGTAAGGCCTGCGAAAATGGGGCTGCCACAGGTGGGACAAAAATGAAGCCAAAGTTTAAAGCCTTCATCGAAGTGTTTGGCTTGGTATACTTTTAACTCCCCACTTTGTAGAGTAAAGGCTGAAGAGGGAATTGTCACATTGTGAGAGGTTGATCCGCCAGTGATTTTGCGACAGACACGACAGTGGCATAACAAAGGCTGTCATCGACCGGTCAGCATAGGGATTGACGGTATTGGTTATAACTGGCATTATTGCTATCTCACCTCGGCCGCTTGTTCGTCGGAGATGTCTATTGCATAGCGGACGGTACCACATAAACAGCTGCCGTGTAACATTATGATGGAGGCCTATTTGGCTAATGAAATTTATCCTTGAAGAAGAACGATTGTAATTGAAACCGCAGGGGGTGTTGTCTGTCCACTTGAAGGAGGATAAGGTGCTTGCAAACTAGGCGTCTAAAGCACATTTTTATACTTGGCAGAATCTGGGGGCTTTCGATTGGTGCGGTGCCGCTTGCGTAGTATCCGCAATGAAGGGTATTAACAACCCTGGAAGTCATGGTACATCATGCGAATCGGAGTAAAGAACACAGGAAAGACCTCTGTGATGTAAGCGGAGCGGCATGCTCAAGTTCGGCCGAATCCTGCATACAGAGCTCCAGATTTGCGGGCTATTGCAAGTATATCCTGGCCAATTGGAACTTTGACTCCCAGGATACAGTGGAAGGTCTAAACTTAATGGCTGGGTTTGTATTGACTAATGAAAACCTTAAAAAGATGACCTTCGAAGCGAGTGAGGCGGTAGGCGACCGTAAAAAAAAACATGAGACACCAAGGTGATTTTCTCGGAGCGTCTTATGAAGCGGAAGTCCGATATGATATAGTTTCCACTGCTGATGGCAAACATATCTGGCGATATCACTAATCCAGAAAGAGCTGTTGCTACCAGGAATTTGAGCGACAAGTTGGGGCTCTGGGGTTGGAGAGGACGAATCTAAGGAGTATACACGCCCCTGGTCGGGTGTAGTAAGGGGGAAATGTCTATTTGAACGCGTAAAGATAGTTTCAAAAAGGATTCCTCGTGGAGACACAAAGAATAGTCGAGAGTTCGATGCCTCCCGTTGAAGAACTGGAACTGTGGAAGCAATGGCCGTAGCGGCAGAAACGACCAAGAACTCAGAAAGCCACATGGTGTTGGGAGCAACGCAGAATGGAAGTGAGAGGAAAGAATAGTCATCTACTATCAGAGAGCACAGGGACAACTCTTGAGTACTGCCTCATGGTCATACCAACTGGGATAGCGTCCTGGGAAATGACAAAATGAACAGGAGAGGGGGATTGGGCATTATTTCTTCTCCTACTGCGCGAGATTGGATCACCCTTGTATGATACAAGAACCCCCAAAGTGGACTTGACCGTGGAACTCTCGCTCCACTCGCCGTCATGTCTCCGGACGGAACCTCAAAACATCGGCGCTCCGGCCTTCCTATCTCCGTGTCCATCCACAGGGTCCAGGGGGGCACATCTTAGATTTTTGATCCACCGTATCGCATCTCGGCTAGACCTTGGTTCGTCCGTGCAAATGATTCCACCTTAGCCAGAGAGTGACGTGTCAACGGAACCAGGAACTACCGCGGTGAGTGTCTGACGGTTCGTTAGTGAAGGCAAGGGTCGTAGCCACTACGCTACACCTATGAGCACGGGATTGCTCTACCAGATCTCCGAGGGGTAGTGAAGCTGTCGATTGGATCATTCGGGATTTTGTCTTTAAACGGACGGCTTGATGGAAGCTCAAGAAAAGGTGAATTCCTCTTCCCCTCACCAACCACGCAATGAACCCCATCCTCTTACGTATTCTACAACCCTTATATCATCGATTCCAACGCCTACCTGCATTCCTGCTTCATCATGACTGCAGTCCAAGTATCTTGAGCCTCCCCCCTTCGCAATTCCGGCATCTACCGCAACCTCCCAGGGAACATCAGGGGCTTGATGCCACCCTAATCCTACACTATGCCGGCTATGCTGTGGGCAGTGGATGAAGTGGTGAAAGACCCATCTCACTCTCCATCCCTTACATTGGAGCAGCGGTCACGTTGCGAAAGATCAAACCCTTCTCACTGATCAAGTCTCCTACATTCTTGACTCAAGTTAATTCTTCGATAAACAACCTACTTCTTCCCGAGAACACGACATTTCAGCGCCATGTGCCTCCTACTCACAACGACTGAATCGGGCAACCACTGAACAGCTCGAACTCCCTGGAGTCTGGTGTCGGGTAAAGCTTTTGGAGTTCGCTCAATTTTGGAGCAGCCGAGCTGCGTATAGAGGTAAGGATGATGAAGGTCGCAACCGACGGAGCCCCCAAGCAAGAAGAGAACATCCTAGAAGTCAAGTTATCTATATTCTAACGCAGGTATCTCAGCAAAGCCCGGGCTTTACGGTGTTGTGCAGCATTGGGTTTCAATGTTATGATGTGTCTCTTCATTTGTTCTTTGATCGAGTGCACGACGGGTACATCATCAAAAAATAGAAAGGGCCAGGCTTTAACTGTGTCAAAACCACAATATCAACACATCATAGGATCATATCTCAATGCTAACACAGTAAGTGTCTTTTTAGTATTGCCGCTAGCTAGGTAGCAGACTCATACCTAGCTGTGTAACTTCTCTAACCCTCGTATGAGAGACTAGAGAGAACCCCTCCTTTGATTAGCAACATTTTGAACACAGTACTGGAAGTTGAGATATAGGGTAACATCAATGGGTATCCGCAGCTGCACCATTGTGCGTGTGGATTCGGCGCTGGCTGGAATGGGCTCCCTCCTGGTCTAACATGGGCTTCCGTAGTGAGATACACACTTCCCTATTACGGTTCGAATCTTTGGGGACAAGGCTAGTCCAGACCACTTGGAGGGAGGCCAGTCGATCCAGTCCAACATTAGATAGGCATATGGACTCAGATATGTAGGGTAAATGGGCAGAGGCAGAGGCAGAGGCAGAGGCACTCGGCAACATCCCTTTCACTTGACAGTTTCATCAACATCCGTAGTAAACCCCGGTCAATCGTCATTCACTCCTGAGTACTAAGTAATTTACAAAACACCTTAAAGATTCCCCCTTCTCCCCTTCTTTTCTCTTGGTGTGCTTGACAATCAAGTTCTATTATATGTGCCCTCTGATCCCGTGTTTCTAATCCGCGCAAAGTCAAACCAATGAACATGAAATACAAGGCTCGGCCCTTAGACCCTAGCGAGAGTCATTGAAAATTGTACAAGCTTCCTCCACAAAACCCAGTTTAGTTCTTGCCATCTCCACCGACAACTTGTGTGGTGACATATGGCAAAGGCTCACCAGGCTTGACCCAGTCAGCATGGTGCCTAACAGAGCTCAGCTCATGAGAATTGTCACTTACGTTAGCGTCGATAGAGTCATCGGAGTAAGGACGCCAGAAGTCCTTCTTGCCCTGGAAAAGTCGGGTGAGCCATCCAGGGAGGATGCCTCCAGGGATGCGCCATGTCCAGGGGTCCTTCTCCTTCTTGTTGACGGCAGTCAGCTTGCCCATAGAGGCCTTCTCAATAGCCCAGACCAGGACCTGAATGAGGATGTAGCTGCAAATGCCGGCGATCAAACCATCGGCAATGGAGTAGGTGAAGGGCATGATGGCGATAGTTAGGAACGCAGGGACAGCATCGCCCATGTATCGCCAGTTAATATCGACGACGGCTCGCATCATCATTGAACCAATCATGATCAAGACGCAGCCTGTTGCCCAGGGGGGAATCGAGGCGAAGATAGGGGCAAAGAAGACGGAAATAAAGAAACAAAAACCGGTGACCATGGCTGTGATGCCTGTTCGGCCGCCTTCACCGATGCCTGCTCCGCTCTCAATGAAGGCTGTGACAGGAGACGTGCCAAAAACAGCACCGATAGTGATGGAAATGGAGTCCACAAGATAAGCGGTAGCAGAGCCCTCAAAATCTTGAGTGTGCTCATCAATGAGATTGGCAAACCGGGCCATCGAGTAAAGAGTGCCAGTGCAGTCGAGGATATCAACATAGAGGAATGTAATCAATGCACGACCGAATTGACCGCTGTACTGACTGACATCCCACTTTTGCACAGCAAGAATTCGCTTGATGGGATGAAAGTTGACAACCTTCTTGAAGAAGTCGAACGAGTCATCTCCGACCGGAGTATAAGGGAATGCCGTGATGGAGGTGCCACGAGGCCAAGAGCAGACCGACACAAGAACGATGCCGATCAGGATAGCTCCCTTGACGCGGAACATGGTGAGAATAACCGTGAGGATACCACCACAGAAGATACCCAGCCACATGGTAGGGTTTTGCATCTTGTGAGAGCCAGGACATGTGCCATCTTCCAGCTTGTCGGCAGGAGAGCAGCCGGCGAGTTCAAGAGGGGTAGAGACAGCGCCAGTGATCAGACCGATACCCTCGCTGTAGGTGAGGCCAATGAGTGTCAAGAAGAGACCGATGCCAGCGCCGGTCGCAAGCTTGATTGACCTTGGGATAGCACGGGCAAGCCATTGTCGAAGACCGAGGATGGTAAGGCCAAAGAAAATGAGACCCTCAACAAAGATGGCCGTCATGGCAACCTCGTAAGGAACCGTTCCCGAGCCATGGAAGCCGACGACCTAGGTGGTTAGATGTTGGCGAGAGCACAAAGTAAAAGGGAAAAGACTTACATCGTACGCGAGGTACGCGTTCAGACCCATTCCGCAGCTAATTCCGACAGGCCTGGGCATGTAGTTAGCTATGAATGATCTGGCGCATCGCATTGCGCATGGGGACTAACATGTTGGCGAGAGCACCGAGGAAGAAAGTCGACAGGGCCGAGATCGCAGCAGTAGCAGTTACCAGATCGCGCTTGACCTCATTCTTGCAGAGGAGGTAGTCTGTGTTCTCGGCGCAGATGGGGTCCTCGGGAGTCGAGTCGCAGACGCAGGTACCTCCGCTATCGGACACGATGCTCGAGTTGACAGCCAGGATGTACGCCATCGCGAAGAAAGAAATGATGCCGGCTCGGATCTCGGTGAGGAAGCGGGAGCCATGTCGCTCACGAGGCTATCTCTCGGTCAGTGTCGTTCCTGTGTGCTGTCTCTTGGTCAACTCACATGGCCAGAACCCTCCAGTTGGAACCAGTAGCCAAAGCGACTGCTGGCCACGCCATCGTTGATTCGGGCTATCCAAGTCATGATTTGGATGCGTCGAGTCGTAGTATTAATTGGCCTCAAAAAAAGAAAGCAGAAAAGAGGGAGAGAAAAGACAAACAAGAAGAAAGAGACCGCCGTAGGGGAAAATGACAGCACTCCCAATTGCACTGGTTTATAAAAGAGAGCCAAACGACCAAGAAAGATAACAAAGAGGCGAAGGGGGCGATAACGGGTCGCAATCTTGAGCCAGGAAGGTTGCAGAAAGTTTTCTACCTACCTATACAGGCGACACACAGATTACCCCGGACCCAACACGCATGAGTTGGATTCGCGGAACGTCTGAGCCTACGGGCTTTGGGAACCATTGGGGAGTGCTTCGCCGTCTTGGCCTTTCTTGGTAAATTGCTCCGTTGACGGACTGGGCTTACATGGGAAGGCTTGGCTGTCACATAATCGTGTCTGATATGATAGCGCAAGGCGAATAACCGTGCATTAGACCAAGAATAGTAAGGTCGTTGGCAGCAAGGTTTCGGAGCGCTTTGACGGGCTCGGTTCTAGAAGAGGCAAAAAGGACGATGAGACTAGCTAATAAAGCCCCGAGGGTCTAGAAGAGACTGGCTTGCTCGTTAGCTGTCACGAATTATACCCCTCCATCAAAAGGTCGCATTGTCCGTCGGTTCCGCGCTGATCCAGGGTCCTGAAGCTACGGAACATCTGGCCGAGCACTGGAAATTACCCACCCACCATGACCCCCCTGTCGGATGCAGCCCGTGCTCCTTATGGTTAAATGCACCCACTGAATGGATCGCTTGCAGCCTCCAAATCCTCTTATCCGGCCGGGGAGGGGGGGATGCCACCCCATCGGTTCGAATCCTCGACAGGTGGCGCAAGCCACAACGCGTGGACGAGACGCCAACGGTCAGGAACTGATAAAGGCAGTTGAGAATGCGCTGATTAATTACATGCATGTCCATGTCCATTTGTGACTGACGTTTCAAGTTGTGAGACTGAAGCTTGACGTGCCCATTTGTTCAAATCCCCTCCAGTTTGTCCATCCACCTTGCTTGCTTACGGGTGCTTTGCTATGTTGGATTCCATCGTCGAGTAGCCCAGTTGGCGCTTCTTTTCCCTCTCTTATTGACAATGTCGGCTCCGTCGGATCACGTTTTACTACGGCCATTTAACGATGTGACAAAATGGGCCAAATGTGCTTTATTGCAAGCGGATGGATCTTTGGGCGATGACTACCAACAAGTTCCCCTCAGTCGATCATCGCAATCGCTCTTGAGAGAAGGAGAACGGGCTTTGCGACGTCTGACACCTCTACTTGAGAAGCCATCCCCTCAATTGAGCGATTTTCTCAGAGATCTCACATTGCGCAACAGTACGAGGCACAATTTCTCAACTTCGAGGTTCCGGTTCACACTAACAGTAGAACAGATGATGTTGTGAGTCAAGTTCGGTCAATCGACATTTTGCTCTACGACTTTGAGGACTTTATTGAACCTCAAACATATGACAAGGCCAAGTTTGATGAGCTGCAAGCGGCGACCAAAGAGCTGGCCATCACTCTGGTAGAAAGAATTACTAGGTTCACAACCAAATCGGCGCTGGATTTGCCATCGCCACCATCACAGTTTCCACCTCTTCCTCCACTTCCTCCTCTCCCCGATATACCCAGACCGGGCTCTCAACTGTCATCACGTCCCTCAACCAGCCTTTCAACCTCTGGTCCTAATTTTGGTCGGGCCCAGAGAAGGCCCTCTCTTACTCGCGGAGGAGAGCAACGTGATGAATCCCGCGCTCCCCCACGGCCACCCAGGCCCGTTGGCTATTTTGCATCACCATCTCCAATCTCACCAAGCTCATTATCATCACCCAATTCGCTGCCTTTCTCGAATCAATCAACCATTCCCGAGCAGGAAAAGGCAACATATGACTATGTCCAAGCTCATCAACGTCAAATGAGTGCTTCAGAGTCGCTTGCCAACGGTTTGCAAGGATTGGACATTCGGGAAATGACTCCTCCAAGCTCCGTAGCACTATCTCCAAGATCAACCACCTACCAGAGCTCATTGAACCCGAGCGCCAGAGGTTCCAGCGGTTACACCTACGAAGATACTCCGCCGCCATCTGTGATTGCTGAGCTCGCTTCTGAACAGGACTGGGCATCCGCCATTGACCATCAGCCGTCCGCTATCCCGCGCAGCTTGGGCTCACTACCACCCCATCTTGAGGGCCGTGCAACAAGGTTCGCAGATTACCAGGATTCGAAGCAATATCCGTACACGAATGAAGTTCAAGTGGAGCATCATCGATCGTCAATTGTGACCCAGGGATCTGGACCATCGATTCGATCAGATGCAAGCGGCGGGTCAGGCGTAAGAGCTGCGTCAATAGCTTCGGGCGCAACAAACAAGACAGACTCGGCATCGGTAAAGGGCCTACAATCCCCACGAATCACCCCGTGCGACATTGGACCAGATAGTTCCATTTCCATGTTGGGAGGATTCTGTAAAGGAGCTCGAGCCTTTGCTGCTGGAGGCCCTGGGCAAGCTATCAGGAAGGTCGGCGGTGCTTCAGACAGCACAGCGAGAGCTGGGGAGCAATATTCACCCGAAATGCTCTTCGGATCAATGTTGGCTACTTCGACTGAAGCCTACGCGGAACCTACGGCACAATGCATCCATTGCGAGTACAAGACTCCGTACTCGCATCTGCTTCAGGACATGGATCAAGATCGTAAGTACCCCACCAACCAGGTTGAACATGAGATTGAAATCTAACACATGCTCAGCACTGGCCAGCCAACAAGCCAGGGGAGTCGTTTACCGATCTCGCTTCCTCTACAAATCTCACATTGCAGTTCGAAACATCAATTCCGTCTACTTTGCTTGCCTCTTTTGCGATAAAGCCAAGGCTACGATGCGGGAGGGCGACGCGACCGTATTCCAGACAGTTGACCTTCTCCTCCGCCACATTTCTCGACACCCTCGGCCATTGCCGCACATCCCGGGACTTGTCGTCGCTTATGAGGACGTCGAGATAAGCACCAGATCACGCCAAGATTACGATTTATTCTTTCCCAATTCTGCCCCTCCCACTCCATATGTTGGGTTTCCGGCCAGTGAAGCGGATAGAATCGCATGTCTCCCTGTTGCGAGGGCGAACAAAGACCACATTCGCCGACGTAACGAGAGGCCACAGGCGAGGCCCGATTCCGTGTCAGAAGTTTTACAGTTTATGGCAGGGGCAAGGATAGTTGGCGTCGAGTACCCGGAGAAGTGGGCTGGCAAATGGTGTCAGGGGTGGCATGATGGGGCTTTTGGGACGTTTCCAAGCAAGATTATTGACTTGGAGCTCCCACAGCATGTGAACCCCGCATCATTGCCACGATCTCCTAGAACAGGAGTGGCTAGATGGAAGTTTGAGGCAAAGTCAAAACGAGCTGGCTGGTTAACGTTTGGGAAAGGCAACACCATCTACAACCTTGCTTGTGAGTATTCCTCGTCTGGTAATCTAATGCAGAGTATCGCTAACAACTCCTAGGGGAGGACCCGCATGCTTGGTTCTGGAGTGGTTCGGATGCCAACGGAGAGTATGGAATCTTTCCCAAGTCTCACATCTCGATAGAGTCCGTGCAGGATGGGTCTCTAGGAGATACGGGTCAAAGACATGTTGTCAAGGAGAAGTCTCGGTTTAGGGGTCTTTTTGGTAGGTAAGCCTAGATATATGAGTGATTTTTTGATGATTCTGGAGGGTCCATGCGGTTATTGAATGATGGACCTTTTTATTTTTTTTTACTAGGTAGATCACGGATAAGGGTAGGCCATTAGTTATGGCTTAAAAGCAGGTTATTTAGGATGGATTTCAAAAGGGTTGTAGATCAAGTGTGTATAATCATAACTTCAGAGGAGATTTGGTAAAGACGATTGCCGCACTCGCTTGAATCATTCATCTTCCAGTTCTAACTGTTTCCGGACCTACCCCAGAGTCGTGACAAGGAAGTCAATGCCTGCGTTGAATTGGGTAGGTCGTTTAGGCCTTGGCACATGCGCAATGGTCCGGGGAGACAGAAAGGCAGGCCATGATCGGCCCGAGCATGAATAGTCCCCAGACTAAGACCAAGGGAGGTCTTAATAAGCTCCGGATGCTACATATAAAAGCACTAACGTGGGGATTTGAACCAGGGGCTAAGGTTAGTTGCACCAATGTTGTTCTCGGAGACGGCATAAGGACGGCCCGATGGACTCGCTGTTGCGTTCAGGCAGGCACATCGGGGACACGGAGCATCGTAGTTGGTCCATGGGTCAGATTTATTGTTGAAGGATCACATCATTGGAGGCGCACTTTCAAGGACAAGGTGAGTTGCCGTCTCATGCCAAGGTAGTTCTCAGGGGTAAACACAAAATTCGGTAATGTAGTACTCATTCGGCGAGAGCGCGATTTAACCATTTGAAGTAACACTCCCCAAGGCCTGCTATTTCTCTTCTATTCTGCTCTTGAGGTGCTTGAGAATGAAGTTCCGTTATACTTGCCTGTCTCGTCCCGTGTGGTCAAAAAGCTCTCCGGCGGGCCCAAGTACGATTCTCTTACACCCCCAAGATCAACCACAATCTTCTGAATAACAATGTTGGGAAGCAGCGTCCAGATCCGAAGACTGTATGCTCCCTCTCGAGGAACATCAAACGAAGTGGTTGTGTAGTTCCCATGTAGCCCCCAAACAGCATTTGCCACAGCATATCCCCATCCATCCGGCATGTTCCCACCAATGTTGGGTCCGATGGGTTGCACGACCGTAGGCTCGGGCTGTTTCCGGCCCGAAGGCCAAAGCGCTATAGCGTACTCCAGGGGATTGTTGTCGCCGAGGTAATTGGCTGCTGGAGACATGAAAATCGTGACATTGGTCTGAGAATGGTTGCTGAAGAGGTACATATCGTACGTCAGAGCAGGGCCTTGACCGATATCAAGCTTTTCCGTATCGAGAGGGAAGAGACCAACACCGGCAGAGGTACGGCCGTAGTTTTCAATAGTGTGGTACTTGAGAGACTCGTCACTGTCATCTCTGTAGAAAATGTCTTGGTAGTTTTGCGCCTCGATGGAAACGTGCCCGTCCGACTCGATGAATCCCTTAAAGTCACCAGGAACTTCACGGTTGATGATCGTTGCGACGACACGTGGTTCTTGACCAGCATACTTCTCGAAACCACGGCAGTTACTAGTGAAATTGATGAATACCTCAGTGGTACTTGGGGCACTCGGAGCATTGTCCCAGTCGACTGTGATGTAGATACGAGTATCAGTGCCGTTGTCACCACCAACCGTTCCGTTGGACTCCGATAGTTGGACATATTTCTCCTTTGTAGAAGCAAACCAGTTGCAGGCTTTATTTCCCCGGTGGAATACGTCGAGGTAACGGAATTGAGCACCAAAAGGCTCCAAGGGCGGAAGTGGTAAACTGTTGGTCGACAGAGGGTGCCATCGGCTGTCACCCTGGATGGTGGCATTGGACCCTTCAACCCCAATACCGTACTGCCCACCGAGGGAGGGAAATACGTCTTGGACGAATCGTAGATCCGGAAGGGTGTTTCTCATTGGCTGTTGCCAGTAGCCATCGTATCCAAGATGAGTTTCTGCGACAGGTTAATTCGTCTTCTCTGGACAAGCGATAAAAGACTTACGGTCGAGCATATGTGCCCATTTCCCATCAAGTACTTCGTCCCATCTCTGGGTGAGATTTGAGTCATCATACATGAGATCCACACTCTCCCAGATCACGTCATTGGCAGAGTTGCGTTTCTGCCCTGCGTAAAGCTGATTCCTTACTCCATTGATCTGGATCTTGTGGACAATCTCGCCTCCAAGAACAGGATGAAGCAACATCTCAAAGAAGGCAGCCTTGTACTCCTCACCTAGTGCATTGTAGATGGCTTGCGTGTCCATCTTGAGTGTGGCCCACTGCTCCAGAACAGATTCAGCCTCGAGATAATTGATAACTGAATAGACGTGTGGCTCGACAAGTTCAAACTTGCGGCGGGCAGCATACATTCCGTATCGAGTCACGATGTCGGTAACGTCGTCAGCATGTTTTTCACCAAACTCTCTCTCAGCCCAAGCATGGATCCACTTGGTCGTCCCGTCGATGCCCCAGCGTTCAGTGTCGTAGGCAAGATCGAGAAAGTGGCTGATGGGAAGTTCCTTTGGTTTGAGATCACCAACGTTGACGATCCAGATCCGCCTTGCATTGCGGTGGTAGGCAAGAAGCATCTGCTCGGCTGTCTTCTCGAGCTGAATAGTGTTGATCCACTTGTAGTTCCTCGGATCTCCAACGTAATCGAAGTGATAGTAAACTCCAGCACCACCAGCTCGGTCAGTCTCGTTCTTGAGAGGAAGCCGACGAATATTGCCCCAGTTGTCGTCTGCCCAAAGAAGAGTGATGTCTTCTGGTACGACGAGGCCACGTTCTTGATAGGATTGGACCTCTTTGTACAGACACCAAAGAGATGGTACATCTGACACGTTGTCAATGCCCAATCCCTCCTCAATGATAGTACGTTGGTTATCCACAAGAGTCTCTAGCATCTTGACAATGGCTTCAATTCCCAGGTTCCCTTCGATGGCAGTGTCACCTGTGCCTCGCATAGCCATGGTGAACAAGCTATTCCGGGCATAGGGCTTGGCCCGCTCAACGCCGTAGCGGAAGTATTCATCAATGGTCTTGTTGTTGGTATTGTACTGCCACTCGCCCTTATAAAAGGTTCGGAACTCATTTTGAGCTCGCATCAGTGGCTCCGTGTGAGAACCGCCGAGGACAATCTCGTAGGCGTCAAAGGTGGGTTGGTTCAGCGGATCGTCGACGTAGACCATACTTCCCCAGAGAGCTGGCCAGATGTAGTTTGCCCGAAGTCTGAGCAGGAGCTCCGAGACGAGAGCGTAGAAATGGTGATTGTACGGAGCGGCATCATTCCAAGTCGCCTCCCATTGTGAGCTATCAAGCCCGTCAGCATTAAGTAAAGTCAACGTGATCTTTTTACTCACCCAACCCAGCTGGATAGTCCTGGCTGTTCATCATTCAAAAATATGCCGCGGTACTTGACTGAAGGTGAGCCCTGGACTTTCGGCCCTGGCAGAGCGTAGATATTGTCTCGTCGACGGACTGGGACATCAGCCCACCAGTACCACGGACTGACGCCGATTTGCTCGCTAATGTCGTATATGCCGTAGATGGTGCCTCTTGGGTCACTACCAACTACAACAAGTGCTCGTGCTGTGCCGTTCATGGGATCCTCGATCAGCTGGCTGACAAACGATTCCCATTTTCCTTCAATTTTGCTGACGTCAATTCTCCCGTCCTCAATGAGCTTGTCTATAGCTTCTGAGTGGCCAATGGTTCCGACGATGATGACTGTGTTGGCGGGATCAGGACTCTGATACTTTGGGCCTGAGAATGATTCCTCATCAAGCGTCCGATACTGATTCACAATGTTAGCTGAACATCCCCAAACGCTTTGTCAACACTCACGTGGGTGTTGTTTTTGGGATCCACTGGCTCAAATGTGTACTTTGCCGGAGAAGCGTCAGTGTCGCCGTTGCTGAGAGTGAAATTGGTTCCAGTAACGCGACCAAAATCCACGGCGAGGTCTCCCGCGGCTCGAATGACGCCCCAGTAATCATCCTTAGATACCCTAATCTGACCAGTCGTGATGCTTCCTCCAAAGATCTGGAAGGAATCATCTGAACTGTTGAAGGATATGATCGGCTCTTGTCCCAAAGCAACGACATTGGACGTCAAGCCGAAGAGGCTGACCAGCCATAGTGGGAGTATCTTCATGACGAACGTGCAATAAGGCCAGCAGCCCAGTGTTGCGGTGAGTTAGCGTTCCAGGTCTCCTGACGCTTTTTAGGGCCCATCGACAGTATTTGTAGTAGAACTTAGTTGCATGTCAACCATAACACAGTGGTGGTATGAGATGAGCCCATGCAAAGGATCATTTAAGCCTGATCACAAGGATCTAGGCCAAGATCAAAATTGCCGTGTGATGTCGTATCCAACCCCTCTCGACATGATCGTATTTAACCATAAAGCCCCGACTTCGATACTACTCTAGCCATAAAGCCATTGGCCTATCACGATTCTGACGTGTTGATCATCATGTTAAGAATTGCAAGCTTTCCAGGTTTCGGGACGATCGACATGAAATGCCGACGGGTGTCTGGATAAATAGCTTCCGTGTGGAGTCATTCTCGTGGCAGAAGACCTGAAACCGGGGTAGAGGGGTAGCGGGAGTGGGATGACGAAAGGGTTTACAAAAGAGATCGATCCTTGGCTTCACTCGTGACTCCGTTCTCTTTACCTCGAATTGTGATTGCGGGTGTGTTGTTGTGGGAAGAACGTATGAGCATTGCTATCATTCAACTCCAGATAGCTTGCTCGGGAGATAGAAGAGACGAGTACCCCATAGGCCAGGCAAGATATCTAATATTATTTTGCGATATGCTTCAAGGAAACCCAGATTGGTGTCATGGATGCAATGCGGGGATGGTTGCATCCGGTGAGCAGATGTTCTAATTTAGCCGCGAAGGCTCATGTCCAGGCCATCTACCAGCCGAGGCTACATTATGGACTATCCTTTCGCCCCAAAAATTACCACATGACAAGATGGGCTGGACGAGCTGGCTGTAACCAACAGAGACAAAGCCCAGAGTAAGAATATCACCATCTCTATCAGCAATAGCCGCGCAAAACCGGGAACAAAGGTAGCCAACCCAGGTCCCGTATTTCCGCCAGCAATACGCATGATCCCAAGCCAAAGCCCCGCAGACTATCGGTAAAGTATGCTTGTACTAATGGCCTGTGCCCTATATTTCGACTCATCTGCCTCTAGAGCAACCAGCACGAGGGCAGGGTCCACAGAACTTCCACAAGATTTGAGGGGGGTTAACTTTTTTCCTTATCTCTTCACCAACTCTTCACCGAAAGTCATGTGACAGTCTCATGTAAGAGCCAACCACAAAGTCAGATTCGACCACTTGTGAACCTCCGCACTTCAACAAATTATCTCAACACAGAATCATCACACCACCCAGATACAGCATCGAAATCAGCAAACATGTCAGCCCCTCTAGGTCTCGCAATCATAGGTACAAACTGGATCACAAATTCGTTTGTACAGTCATCCCATGAGAGCAAGAGGTTCCAGCTCAAGGCAGTCTACTCACGAAGCCTGGATACCGCCAACAAGTTTGTCTCAGAGACTCCCTCCATCAAGGATGCTGCCGCCATCAAACTGTACGACAACTTGGACACGATGCTCTCCGATTCGAACGTCGATGTCGTATATATCGCTTCTCCAAACTCACTTCATTATGAGCAAGGTTTGAAGGCACTTGGTGCTGGGAAGCATGTCATCATGGAGAAGCCCTTTGCCTCCAATGTCAAAGAACTCGAGGCCCTTTACCAACTCGCCGACTCCAAGGGGTTGTTCATTCTGGAGGCTTATCGACATATCCAAGAACCCAATTTCCAGAAGCTGCAAAGCCTGCTCAACGATGAAAAGACCCGAACCGAGAAGTTCGGACCGGTCTACGGTGCCAGTCTCAACATGGCCGTATACTCGTCACGTTACGCCAAGGTGTTGGACGGCGAGGAGCCAAACGTTCTTTCGCCCAAATTTAGCGGGGGCTGCCTGTGGGACATGGGTTGCTACGTTGTCATGTTCGCTCTGGCCCTCTTCGGAAAGCCTGCAAGCCAGACATACTACCCTGTTATCATTCGCACTGGTGTTGATGGTGGCGGCCCCATCATCCTCCAATATTCGTCTCAGTCTTCGCAGTACGAACGCGACTTTACGGTGCACGCTCACACCAGTAAGGTGTACACGTCGACAGCCCCTACCGAGATCTACTGCGAAAAGGGAACCATTAGGGTCAACGGCGGAACTGGCGTGACAGATATCAACACAGTGGAATTTGTTCCCCGCGGATCAAAGGAGGCCGAGCAGCTCGGTGACACGAACCCCGAGTATACTGGCTTCTTGAACTTGACCTGGGAGGCCAAGGAGATTGGACGAATTATTCAAGAAGGAGATAAGGAGGCCGAGAGTCGTCTGAGGCAGCTAACCATCAATGTTCTTACGGTCATGGAAGATATGAGGAGGGCCAACGGCATTGTGTTTGAGAGTGAAAAGTAGAACAATGACCAATTCGAAGGCGAGGTGTTTGGCCTACATTACTGATCTCGAGATGCCCTTTGATGCGTTAATATGCCGACATGGCCGCATCGATACCCCTCAGCTTGCTCAGGGTCCTTCAACCGTACAACGAGCGTTTTATCTTCCTCATCGCAGAGTGTCCCAGGAAACCTGCAGTAACACCTAAGATTGTGAAAGGAATTCAAATCAGGATAGATACCTGAGCTTAACATAGGAACCTATCTCAAGCTAATCGAGCAATAAACTTGTACCAAAACTTCAACTCTCTTGAGAAGGTTGGCCGAGCCAGGAAGCAAGACGAAGACAAGATAAGAAAAGGAAACAGACTCAACCCCAGAGTAGCAATTAAGCCACTCTTCATGGACGTCAAAGGGCGGTCCCGTCGTCCTAGTAGATGCCTAGACCTCAACCTTGACCTTTCCATCCTCGCTGACACCATCAGGAGTTTCAACCCCCAAGACAATATCACCGCCTTCAAAAGGTGTCTCCACGCCAAGGCCCTTGACAGGGAAGATGATGTTAAGCCCCCAAAACAATCCGAAACTCCAGAAAACGCCGACCAAGAATGTGAGGTTATATAGACGGATCCAACTCTGGTACTGTGATCCATCATATGCATTGACAGTACCCACCAATCCAGCTATTGTCTTGTTAGTGTCTAGATGATAAAATGCAGTGTGGCATGCAGAACTGACGAATAAAGGGCCACATGGCCATGATGAAAACTACCGGGGCACGCCAGTTCAATCCACCTTGATACCAGTAAATGGATGAAGAATCTCCAATGTAAAGATCATTCAGCTTGAGCTTCTGGCGCCGAACAACAAGGTAATCAGCAAGCATAATGCCTGTCGCCGGAGCCATAAAGATACCGAAACCACTCAGAACCTGAAGGAACTTTGTGCCAGTGGTCAAAAGTTGCCAGGGTCTACCGAAAGTTGTCAGCTGGGACATCCACCATGTCAAAGTTCTAATGCAACTCACTGAACAGCGATGCCAATGACAGCCATGATATATCCACCACGTCGAATGTTGATATACTTGGGCCAGAGACCAGCCATGTCCATTCCACAAGAGACGGAGTTGAGCACGACCGAGATCGAAAGCTGTGAGGCGACAAGGCCAAGGCTGGCGAAGAAAACGGCGGCTCTAACGCCAGAGCTGTTGTTATAGTAGTTCTGGATCTCGCCCAGAAGCATGATGGGACTCCAGACGATGTCCCCGCCCATGACATCACGGGCAGCGCTCGTGACAACAATTCCAATGATTGCCGTCACGGTGATGGTCAGAGGGGAAGCAACAAGTTGGGAGAGGATAGGAGCATTTGGCGTCCTGGCGTATCGAGTCCAGTCAGACTGCCCAAGAGTTCCAGCACCCCAGGCCCCAAGAATTGAGGTTATACCGAAGAGGAACGCCCAGCCAACATTTGGTGCGGTGCCGGGTTGGTGGAACATGCTGCCAGAGCCTCCAGCCTGGGACACAGCCCTGTAGGTGCAGTTAGCATATGGCTATGTACATGCGAACTGCGATTTATTTATGCTTACCAGATGAGCAGACCAGTGCAAGTACCACAAAACAAAACGAAACAGATGACGAATGGGATCTGCAGTTTCTCTGGCTTGACGAGGACGAATGGAACAAAGACAAACATCCAGATGATGAGGCCAATGAAGTCCTTGGTCTCCAGGTGTGAACTCTCGGCGAAGTAGTTCTTCATGTTGGCGAAAGCTTTTCGAATACGATGTTAGCTGGCATCCTTGGGTTCTGACACTTTAGGAGGTAACTTACCTGGGATAATGGCACCGATCAAGACTCTGGTAGCTTGTCCACCCCAGAAAGCTTGGATTCCGAACCAAATGCATGACACGAACACTCTCAGAACGACGGGGACTGTTGATTGCAACATGTTAGCATAAATTATGCGTGTTAAGATGGCCATTCCGTGATCCAACACTCACAATACGATCCTCTCATGCCCCAGCTGAAGCGGCTGGATACAGTGAAACCAATATGATGATGAGCTCCCATCCAGCCACAGGCGACAGCCAAAAGTCCGGTCAATACTGCACCAAGGATCTGGAATGCTTGTTAGAGAAACTTTCCCACATTGGTTCCACAAAACACCAGTGCGAGCTTAGAAAATCACTTACCACACAGCCGATGGCCTGCTGTGGGCTTAGGCCAAACTCCAGCAGGGTGCTGCCCGTCGTCCAGGCGGACACACAAGAGCCAGAGACGGTCCAGTAGCCTAGAATGTAAGTAAATTAATCCAAGGAGTTCCTCACAGGGTAAATCCCAACATACCGACATAGGACCACTGCCCATAGGTCTGACGCTCAGGGGGGATGGGAATCAAATCGCGATTACACCACTGTGTATTATCGTAGTTTGCCTCATCGTCTTTGGGGCTGCGAGGTTTTGGTTAGCCTCACTATAGAACCATCGAGTTTTGTCAATAGGGCTCTTACCACTCAAGCTTGCGCTTGTACTTTTCCCAGTCAATAGCCATGTTGACAACCTATGGACAAATGCGATGGGAATTTGAACTTGGTGTTTTCTTGGTTGGATTCCAGGTCACCCCCACAGTGCATGCATGAAACTGCGAGCAGTGCGTGCGTTTTGCTTCTGGGGATCGATCAATCATCTGCATTCTTATTTGTCTTGCATTCTCATGACTAAATGTGAAGGTTGTGATACAGCTCCAAGGGTCGGAAGCGGTAACACCATATCAGGTGGGCCGAATCCTTAGCGCAGGTGGTAGGCCGATCAATCTAGGCCGACGCCAGGCTGATAGGAGATTGTATCCTAGACTACCGCTGATAGCTAGCGATGACGCTTCAACCCTGACCCTGCTAAACAAGCACGCTTAGGCAAGGGTTGTAGATCGGAAACAAGGTCGACAAATCTTGAGCCGGAGACAGATCGATAAACACCCATCCCAGGACTCATAACTCGCTCTGGTTCGACATCCTTTATCGCCATATCATCTCATTCACAGCTCGACACAACGCCACGCACACCATCCGATACGAAGCAAGATGGATGCCAAGAACGCAACTTCCCTCCGCTACAAGCTGAACACCGGTGCCTCCATTCCGGCCATTGGTCTCGGTACCTGGCAGTCTGCCGAAGATGAGACTCGGGATGCTGTCAAGTACGCCCTGCAGAACGGGTACCGACACATTGATACCGCCTTCAACTACAAGAATGAAAAGGAAGTTGGAGATGGCATTCGCGCCTCTGGAACTCCTAGAGAGGACATTTGGGTGACGACAAAGCTGGACAATGACTGGCATCACCGTGCAAGCGAAGGTCTAGCATCGTCTCTGAAGGACTTGGGGCTTGACTACGTTGACCTATTCCTGGTTCACTTCCCCTGCTCTACGGACCCGACAGACAGTTCCAAGCACCTCACTGATTGGGACTACGTGAAGACATGGTGAAGCAGCTGAAGCGTTCTACAAGATCACAGCTAACCCGACGCAGGCAAGAGATGCAGAAGCTGCTGGACACTGGAAAGGTGAAAAACATTGGCGTGTCCAACTTCCAGATCCGCCATCTCGAGAAGCTTCTCAGCGACCCATCATGCAAGGTTGTCCCCGCAGTAAACCAGCTTGAGGTATGTCATCTACCCGGGAAGGACATGGGGACTCCAGATGATCTAACTGACCTGTCAACCTTAGTTGCACCCTTACAATCCTTCGTGAGGCTCCTTCTACCAGGCTTTGAAGATATTGTTTGCTAATTGACATGATGAATTAGGCCTAAGCTTGTGGAATACTGCAAATCCAAGGGCATACATTGCACTGCATACAGCTGTCTGGGTGGTAACTCGACCTCGCCCATCAACGGCCACACCGATCTTGTCAAGAATGGTACAGTGGCAAAGATCGCAGAGGCCAAGGAAAAGACACCTGCTCAGATCCTGTAAGATTTCCCGCGATAAACAATTGAGTCGAGCCCAGACTAACATCATTCTTAGCCTAAAATGGGGATTGCAGCGCGGCACAAGTGTCATTCCCAAGAGCGTGACATCTACGCGCATTGCTTCCAACTTTGACTTGGACGGATGGGCCCTGTCCGAAGACGAGATTGCAGAGCTTACTGGCATTAAGACGCGTTCCAAGGTTGTTGGGGACAGCTGGATGCCCATTAGGGTGTTTTTCGGTGACGATGAGTAGCAAGTCAGGGCCACCTTGTAAAGAATAGAGCAAATAGGAACAAAAGTTTCTGTCTTTGAATCCAAAAAGTGGTCAATTTATTTTATGTACTTTTGTTTTTATGTACTCATATGATGATATCAGCATCTGATCAATGGATGAGTTAATGTTGAACTCGTATTGCCACAATCACCTTATTTGCATCAGGCTTGTCAAAGGCTCTTGGCTACTGTATCCTTCATAGTTACCCTTATCGGCCAAAACTACCCTGTAATTGACTTTTCATTCACTGGAGCTTGGGGAAATTTGTCATCGATATTGGTTATGCTGGGCGCAACTCATGTACTGGTCGTGTAAAGACAAATATCTGCTCAAGCCCAGAACACATTTCACGTACCCAGCAGGCCCGCATAGTTGCAAGCGACACACAGAGATTATTCATTTGGATTAAAAATGACCTTCTGGACCTTCATCTTGTCGAAAATCTCATAAGCCTCCACAGCCTCCGTAAGAGGCATGATTTTCTCAAGCATGAAGCTATGGACAGCGCTGGTCAGTACAAGGAGCCTCCAGAGGCTGAGTATGGGTATACATACTTGAGCTTCTGGTGATTACGCGTCAGTACCTCGAGGGCTTCTTTGAAGACCGCACGAACTGGACATCGGCCCATCTGAATTCGGAGGTTCTTACTATGGGATGATTAACCACTGTGCGCTGAGGGCAAATACATCGGATGGAAGAACTTACTCATATGCCTCAGTTCCTGTCCATGGGATCTAGGTTATGGTCAGAACACTGATTAGGGCATAAATAGTAATCCTCATTCGGCTCTTACCTCTGCGTTGTGTACCCCAATGCTGCTGATGACACCCCAAGGGCGAATGATGTCGTATGCAGTTCTAAGCGCCTTGCTCAGACCAACAACCTCGATCACCGCGTCTGCCCCTCTTCCCTCCGAAGCACCCATGATCTTCTGCATCATAGTATCGTGGTCCTTGACATAGTTCAACGGCTCTGCGCCAAGGGCCTTTGCCAGCTCCAAGCGGCTGTCTACGCCATCAATAGCGAAAAGATGTTTCGGCTTATACTCCAGAGCGGAAACAATCGCACAGAGTCCAACTGGACCGCATCCAATAACGACAACAGTTGCGTCTGAGTGATCCATCCCATCCAGCATCCTGAATGCGTTCTTGGCGCCAAAGTATCCGGTTGGGAAGATGTCGGCCATGAGAACGAGCGTCTCTTGAGGGATACCAATAGGTGACTTGAGCACAGTTCCATCAGCGTAGGGGACACGGACGTATTGCGCCTGTCCGCCGTCCAGGAGAGGGCTGCCGAAGGGTAGAGATGATGCACATCGAGATGTCCAATCATTACGGCAGTAAAAGCAATTCATGCTGTGAGGTGCCCTAGTTCAGTAATAGAGATTAAACCTGGTATTGTGATTTCACCTACCAAGATGCCGTGAAGGGCACAACAACTTGATCACCAATCTGAACAGTCTTGACGTCCTCGCCGGTCTGCATTACAATGCCAGTGAATTCGTGACCCATGATAAACCCCGGATTGGAGGGTTCATGCCCACGATATACATGAAGCTCACTGCATCCTACATGTCAGAACCTAGTCAATGCCAAAAGGTATCTGGGCCATGATACATACGAGCCACACAGCGCTGTAGCTGTGACTTTGATGATGATATCGCGACTGTCTTGCACTTCCCAGCGAACACTGTTAGCAAGTGGAAATGTATGACTGTCAACTGGGCATGGGGCTCGCCCTTGCTTCATTTGCACTCACGTTTGGGCACTGGCCGATCCTGCACGGATACTTTGAAGGGGCCATCAAAGATGACGGCCTTCATGAGCTCAACGTTGGCCATTGCTTAGGATTGTCCAGAGGCGTATCGAGTTTGGGGTCCCAGGGTCTACAAATTTGGTGACTGGCACGAAATTACACAGCTGATAAGATACAACTTCGCACTCGACTGGGAGAGGACCGGATTATGCCGGAACAGGTCAACTAGACTAATGCAATCAAGATCACCATTGCAGTGCCACTGTGTCAGTTGGTGATGGCGGTTGTCTCAATGATTCTCAATAGCTTGTTGGATAGTCAGTTTCGCGAGAGACTGCATGTGAAGGTAGCTTCGAGCTAGGCCGTCTTCCATCGGCCAACCTACCTTATCCGAGTTGGTCGATCGAGGCGACATCGCCCAACTCAACGGGAATGATTACCCTGAAGGAATGGCAGAGCCGAACTGAGAGCCCCCCGACTCGCGTATCAGCCGGCCCTAGAACCCTGTTAGCCCCAGAATGGTTGAGATGGTCAGGGCACCCCCGCTACAGTGTCGGCACCCAGCTACCAATGCCTACTCCCTGCTCTGCCAACGCCCGTTACGAGTCACCCTCAACCATTGGCTTGGCTCTTGGCTGGGCATCATTGATGAACGGCATGTTACCCGATCGAAAGTCGGGGTATCGAGGCTTTGTTTCATGTCATTTGTTGTCGGCAGGAGGGTTTCGGTTATCTTGTTGGGCGGGTCTTGGCCAAACACTTTGGAACTATTGACTGGCTTGTCTTTGTATTGGTAACAGCATCTTGAGATGGTTAAACGATTCGGTCTTGATGAGATGCCGCCTGTAACTAATCACCATACCAAGATATCACGAGATGCCTATCATGGCAACACGCGGAGAGATTGTTTGTCATGTATCATGGCTGCTCCAAAAAAAGCTTTAGTATGATAACATTGATCATAGTGACCAGCGTATGCCGGTATTGTAAACTTAACTATTTCGTAAAACACTGTACCACCAGTTGGTCATGGCAATAAGATTGGGATAAGTGAGTCTCATCAGAATTGTACATCTGTGATTCGGAACTGAGACTGTATTCCTGCCTAGCAACTATCTGCTCATACTAACATGCGTACCATCAGTCATGTGATATCCAGCTTCGGGCCAGCTACATCCCTAGTACGTCGAGTTGAGCCGCATGTTGATATAGTCCATGGCGTTGACAGGCTCATACTTCTTCGGCCGATCGGGCCCCCAACATCCTGGCACACAATCGATCGTACGCTCGGCATCAGCGCACACAAAGTACGGGATGGAGTAGCGCTCCTTCGTCATGCGCACTTGGCTCTTGTCCTTGGGCTCCTCTGCCGCCGGCGCACGCACATGATGCATCGTAGACCTCAGCTCGTCATTGCTCCAGCGCATCAAGAAATCGCCAATGTTGACCACGATGGTTCCGGGGATGTAAGGTGCCTGGATGTATGTGCCCTTGTTGTGGATATCCTCTACTTCGAGGCCACCGACTTCGTCCTGGAACAGCATCGTCAGCGTGCCGAAGTCGGTGTGCGCTCCGATGCCATCCAGCTTGCCCGTGGCCATGAGCTCCTCCACAGCTGGCGGGTAGTGCAGCAGCCGGATCTGGTTGTTCTTCTCCTTATGGTAGTCGACAAAGAAGTTCTCCTCGAGACCCATTCCTACGGCGATGGCACGCAGTAGCTTCAGTTCCATGTCGTAGCACGTCTCATAGAACTTGATGAAGAACTCGCGAAAGCCCGGAATCACATCTTCCGCCGGCCAGATGTTGCGCAGAGTCGCAGTGTTGTCCTCATTTCCCATCTCATAAGACTCCTTGAAGTCGGGTTTCTTGCGCTCCTGTGCAATGCCAGCCTCATCGAACACCATCTGGGTGACCTTTTCACGACCAATTCCAGAGTAGCCGCGATGGTACCACCCTTCGGGCGGGTGGGGAACCTTTTCCTTCTCTTCTTGTGGCAGGTCAAAGAACTTCTTGCTCTGGTTGCTCAGTTAGCTTGTTGTTGTAACATGTGAGGATGCGCAGCATGTTAGCTTACCCATCCGAATGCCTCGTCTACTATCTCTTGCGGAACTGCATGGTTCTTGATGTATACAAAGCCGACGTGCTTGAAGGCATGGAATATCTCCTTGCCAGACTTTGCATACGTCTCATGTTGAGAGTCGTCGCTAAGCAGCGGCGCAAAGTCGATGACCGGGATAGCCATTGTCTGATCAGGGAGGGAGCCCATTGACAAAACTGGTGTTGAGTATGAAAGAGTTTGTGGTTAATAAGGAGCCTCAAGGGCAAATGTGAGACAGTCAATGACGATGCTGACAGTGATGGCGATGGCTTAGTGGCGCCGAGTTTGACACTAACTTGGGTCAGGAGCTGTTATTCCGTCGTTGGACTTGGTGCTATGTAGTGATGGTCAAAGTCGCACGCCATTGTCCTAAATACAATTGCCGTCGGGCGCCTCCGGCTGTTGCATTCGACAAGTCGTACTACGTGGACTCGGCCTGTCGCTCTGGAGCAGTGGATGATTGGCGATATGTTGTGCTGACCATGCCGCATGTCCAACTCTGTGCGATCAACCCCGCAATGCCGGTCTACCGTAACAAACCAAGAAGGTCCGTTGCTTACTGGTTAGTTATTCCGTCTGGTAACAATGTCTGCATAGTAGGCCGATGGATGCAACCCCGCAAAGAGCCAATGCGCTGGAACGCTTATCTGAGCCGAGCGTGAACCCGGCTCGCAAAGGAGGACCTAGTAGGCCGATGATGGCGTAAATGTCAAATCGGATCGCCTGGCGATGCAATTGATTGCCCGTTGACAGATAAGAATCTGGGGTAATGGAGAAGTTGGACCCTGTATCCGTAGCCTGCCCGAACTCGCGGTGGCTCAGACCGCATCGGCCTACTGTGCATAATCCGGAAGAGACGATCGGCCTACCGCACTTGACCGACATCAGATCAGTGGGGACTCAGAAGAGCGTCTCGTTGCATTGCTGCTCTGATTCACCAGAATGGCCTCGGGGACTTTGCACTACCTAACTTGTGGAATTCGGAGCAAAGAGACATCATGCTTCTGTCTTTCGCGTGTGCAAAGATGTCACGTCTTTGCACATAAATGAAGGCTGTGTATCCTGGGCGACTGGCATAAACCGGCAGTACATTGAACTTCGTGTCACCGAGCTTGATTGGGCCGCAAAGATGTCACCATCCCGAATTGAAGAGCAGACGGCCACCTATCGCATAGGTGTCGATGTAGGAGGTAAGATGAGGAATGGGTCCAAAGACTCTGAATCAGACCACTAACAGACATGTGCAGGTACAAACACCGATGCTGTTCTCGTGTCTCTCGACCCTGTGTCCATACTTGCCTCACACAAGGCTCCTACAACTGCCGACATCACGACTGGTATCACCAATGCCGTCCGCACCGTCATCGATGCCTCTGGCGTGTCTCTCTCTTCCATTGGGTGCGTCGTGATTGGCACAACACACTTCGTCAATGCCGTCGTCCAGAGGTCCGCGACGCTCCAACGTGTGAGCGTGGTGCGGCTATGCGGAGGACCCAACGAGGGCTTCGGTCGCGATCTGCCGCCATTCATCGACTTCCCCGCCGACTTACGAAACAAGATCGAGGCTCCGTCTTACTTCTGCCATGGCGGCTACCAAATATCTGGCGAGGAGATCAGCCCCCTCGACGAAGCTGAGATCGAACATGTCGCAGAGCTGTTGGTTGAGGCGGGAGAGACAAACATCGTCATCTCGGGCATGTACTCGCCGATGAATCACACACAAGAGTCGCACGCAGCAGAGATCCTGATGGAACGCATGACGGAGCTAAAGGGTGGAAAGCTGAAGCCTCGTATCACAATGTCGCACCAAGTGTCCCAGCTTGGCTTCCTTGCCCGAGAGAACGCTGCAATTCTCAATGCGACTCTACGGCCTCTGGCTGAACAGACAATTCGGGGCTTCCAGACGGCTATTCGAGACATTTTCAAGAACGAACCTTGTGTTCTATACCTCACCCAAAATGATGGTAGTGTCTTGAAAGCAGCAGACGCAATTGAGCTACCCATTCGCACTTTCAACTCCGGCCCAACCAACTCTATCCGTGGCGGAGAGTTCCTATGGCGCGCAGCCATGGAAAGTGAAGGCAATGGGAAGGCCAACCGCGAGGATGCCCTTGTTGTTGTCGACATTGGAGGAACCACCTCAGACAGTGGGCTGCTCCTTGCCAATGGCCTGCCGATGATGAGCTCCGTGACCAGTTTTGTTGGTGGTGTACGCACCAACTTTGCACTGCCTGCAGTTGAGAGCATTGGTCTTGGTGGTGGCAGCATTGTTCGAGACTTGGGCAACGGGGAGCTTACTGTTGGTCCTGACAGCGTCGCTCTCGAGCTTCTCACCAAGGCTAAGGTATTCGGTGGAGATTACCTTACCAGCTCAGACATTGCTGTGGCCTCCGATCCCCAGAAGAACCCATTCAAAGCCGTCGGCGGTGATATCGATCGCTTGTCAGGTGTCCCCAAGGAGCTGTTAGACAGGGCTCAGGTCATGATGCGGCAGAGCCTGGAACAGCTCATTGACAGAACCAAGATCCAGAAGGGAGCAGTTGATGTACTGATCGTGGGAGGCGGTGCGCTTATTGTCGATACCAAGCAGGAGTGGAATGGCGTGCGAGCGATCCGCACCGTCCAGGGCGGTGAGGTTGCCAACGCTGTTGGAGCTGCTATCTCAAGGGTATCCGCCGTTGTCGACACAGTTGTTGACACAACCCACCAAACTGTGAAGCAGGCCCAAGAGAAGGTTCGAGCTTTGGCGATTGAGAAGACGATGAGCCAAGGCGCGAAGAAGGAGACGGTGGATGTAGCCGAGTTCACCATTCTCCCTATTCAGTACGCGGACGGCAAAGCTCGCATCATTGCTCGAGCGATAGGCGAGTTGGATGTGGTTGTCGCAACATCGGCAACAAATGAGACGATTGACGACTTTGAAGAAGATCTGGAAACGAGCACGCAAGCAACCAAGACGACGACAACACGAAACGGAAAAGAAGTGGCGATCGAAGAACCTGTCGATGTACAAACATACAGCCCAACGATCAAGGGTCGGGAATGGATCATTTCAGCTACTGATCTGGAGTTCATCGCTGCTGGCTGCAAAGTCCTCGGATGTGGTGGCGGCGGTGATCCATATCAGGAGTACCTCAAGGCCAAGTCGATCCTGGCGAGCGCTCCTGGCTCTGTTCGAGTTGTCTCTCCATCAGACCTTCCCGAAGATAGTCTCGTGGGCTGGACTGCCTGCATCGGCAGCCCCGAGGTTAGCATGGAACGACTAGAGAACAACGAATGCCTACAGGCGCATGAAGAGCTGATCCGAGCCACTGGCAGCCCAGAGGTGTCTGGATTTCTGGCAGCTGAGATCGGAGGTGGCAATGGTGTTGTCAACCTCGGCGTCTCGGCTCAGAAGGGCGTGCCGTGCTTGGACGCCGACCTGATGGGCCGGGCTTATCCTACGATGTGGCAATTGACATTCAACGTATACGGCTCGTCCAAGGGAGATGCGCTAGTGCCAACAACCATCGCCAGCGGCGACGGGACGGTGGTGACCATGACCGAGACGCGCACCGACAAGATGGTTGACAAGACGTTACGCGCCGCGTGTGTCGTGATGGGATGCCGTGCTGGTAATGCTGGTCCCCCAAAAACGGCCAAACTGGTTCAGGAGCAGGCTGTGTCCAACACAGTGTCGCTGGCATGGTGGATCGGTTATGCCGTGGCTACGCAGAAGAGCATCGAGGACAAGATGCGGTCCATAATTGATGCAGTTGGCGGTCCTGCGAGCGCGTGCGTTCTAGCAGAGGGTAAAATTACCAGCGTCGAGCGCGTTCTCAAGACCGGTCACACGTACGGCGTGCTCGAAGTGGACGGAGCGTTGAGTGATGGTACCAAGGCTGTCATCAAAGTTCCCTTCAAGAACGAAAATGCCTACGTTGAGGCCGTTTTGGCGGACGGTAGCACGTCCATTCTCGCAGCCGTGCCAGACCTGATAGCTGTCATTGACTCGGAGACGGGCATTGGCTTGGGTACGCCCGAGTACAAGTACGGGCTACGCGTCATAATTCTTGCCATGGCAGCATCGCCCAGATGGACTGACTCAGAGCGAGGGATGGAACTGGGAGGACCCGGGTCCATGGGATTTGAACGAATTGAGTACAAGCCCATAGGGCAGTACAAGCAGCCGCGCAGCGTGATTGACGCGTTCGCGAGGTGAAGTAGGTAGCTCATAGAAGAATAATTCAGGTACAAATTAGGACCATTTTCCCTCTAATTAATCCCCGGGCGCCATCTCTCGTGCCGTGTCAGGAAAGTTGGTACGGAGACCAGGGGGCTGAACCAATGGGGAGGGTGTTGTTATGTGTTATTGAGAGTGAGAGGGAGGGAGATGGTGTTTTCATTCTCGCAGGCGCGAAGGCCCACTAAGCCGATCCCATTACGTGACCTTGTAGCCTTTCTATCACGTGACGCCTTTCCCGCCCATCAAAAGTCAAATTAATGCTAGGGTAATGTGCCTTCACGGGCAGGGAGTTTGTATATTGGGAGAGCTTATGTGTAAGTTAAAAAAGTCTTTCATCATATGTGGTTTTATTATTAAATTGTATAGTCGTGGTCGACAAAGTTATGGGTGGCGCTTCAAATGATTCCCAGAACCATAGGGTAGCCTGTAGGATGGATTCCAAGGTGTAATGACACATCATAGTTCGCGTTCAAAACCGTAGAAGGCAATCAATCCATCGATGTGAAACACAGTTGTAGAGTATTTAACTGGACCGCTCACGGTTGGTTACGTTTGTCTGTCTGCCTCTGTGATCAAATACTCAGCTGGTAACCATTGCGAATATTGCGATTCCGTATTCATTTCGACGACATGGTGTTGAGTGTTCTTGACTCCAGCGTTTATCAAGCACGACAACCAATTAAAATCAGCTGCCTTATCGGAGGTACCCACTCACCATGCGATTGACGAATCGCGGACTGGCAAGATTGCTCTATTCCGTTAACGGCTAGACTGCTGAGATCCCCGCATTGAAGTGGAATCCTTATCTTCGCTCCAATTAACACCTTTGCCGCTGCGCTGGACCCCGCCCCTTTCCCTTTCCGGGGCTCCCCACCCGTGTGCACGTTACCCCGTACCCGTATCAAACCCAACCCAAGTCCAACGTCGCCAACGCGAACAGATACAGACAGACAGGGTCCTGGAAGCAGAGGCACCGCCTTTGACTTCGTGTGCTATCTCACCCTCACGAAATACATCTTCGTCTCGCGTCACAGACAACAGAGATATAGCCTCCTCGACCACCAGACGAGTGCTCTCGATGGCGTCTCCATCATCCGCAGATGTCGAACCGTCTGCCTGGCGTGGACCAGCCTTCAGGGTACGGTCCGAATTCGGAGGATCGAGGACATGGAGGAGTAGGAAGAGTAGACCCTGCGACGCTTGTCGAGGACGAAAGACGGCTTGCATCATAGAAACTGCCCCACCATGTGAGTGAGGATCGCGCCACAGATGCCATATCGGTTATCAATCTCATCGAATCTTACACTAATTCGATCTAGGTCTCTTCTGCAAGTCGAGGAATCTTCCTTGTGAATCCAGCTCAAGACTTCCGCCCCGTCGGAGACGCAGGCGTGAGTCTCATGACCAGGAAAAGCTCATCTCGCTCAACGCGACTGAGATAGTCGAGATGAGCTCCCATAGTGGCCATTCGTCCGAGGATGGAGAGCCGCTTACGACCCTTGGTGACTTGGTTGATGAAGCACCGAACACGGTGGAGACGGTACAGCCTCAGAGGCGGAGCGGTGCTTCGTCTCCGCCCGCACCAGTTTACACCAGCCCGCCAATGCCAATCCCATCAATATCTCCTGGCTCCTTCTCTATCCACCACGAGAGCGAACACCTCGAACTTCTCCCTCAGTCATGCTCACCTTCCGCGTCCATCGCTGTTCGTAGCGTGAGCAGCACAGGGACGCCACGACTGTCATGGTTGGAGGGCGAACAGCGCACAGCTCACTCTATTGGTCTCTCAGGCGAGCAAGACACCAACCTGCTGGCTTCCTTACGCTCGATTATTGTCAATGAACACAACGGGGTAGATAACGGCGTCATCCAGGTGTTTCCGGGCGACCCGGGATGCGGCGAGCCACCAATTCATTTTAACATGGTTCTCGATGCTCTTCCCGAACCAGATCGAGCTGCTAGACGAGACGTATCAGATTCTATCGAAGAGCTGGTGGGAGAACACGGTCCGCGCCTAGTATCACTCTTCTTCAAATACGTTCATCCGATGACCTACGTGGTGTCCAAGAGCCGCTTCCTTCGCGCATACTATAGCGATGCCATATCCGTGCCAGCATCTCTACGGGGTGTCATATACGCCCTAGGCGCAAATTCGTGGAAGCGTGACCCTCAATGCGCCAGCCTATCGCCGCCGAGCTCATACACTCTGTTCCAGAGGGCACATTGGGCACTTCACACCGAGACGCACGCACCCAACAAATGGACGCTCCAGGCAGCACTTCTCCTGATTCATGAGCGACCAGGAGACAATTTCACCATGGAGACGCCGAGGACGTGGATAGTGGCTTCGAAAGCGACAGCTATAGCACAGATGCTGGGGCTTCATCGCGACCCTAGGCTTTGGAAGATTGCGCCCCTGGAGAAGAGTGTGAGACGAAAGCTATGGTGGGCGGCATACATGGCCGACGTGTGGGCTTCTCTTTACCACGGAAACCCTCCTCACATAGCCAAGGACTCATTCACGACATCGCCAATACAGATCGAAGAAGTTCTCCTGGATGAGGACGTTAATGGCGATTCTCTAAACTTTCTCGAGTCCTCGTTTGTCTCGAGTGATGTCACAGCGAGTGCTCGATTTGTGGAATCCGTCAAACTCAGTCGAATTCTACGAGAGTTGCTCGATTCATTCTAGTACGTATAGCCTGTCCCTCCCTTTTGGCTTCATTCCCTAACAAGATATTTCTCAGCTCTGATCAGGCATACAAAACGACCATCACAGACACAAAGACGAGGGAATCAAAGCTGTTTGACATTGAGAAACAGCTTGAGAGCTGGATGCTGCTACGTGCCAGCTGCGTTGGCATCATGCAGTCGGATGATCCACAAGATTATACCACAAATGGTAAACTCAACCAACCTGAGTGTATCATGATTGTTTCTTAGACGTTGTCTGACTTGCTGCTACAGCCCCTCTGCATCTAAGTTACTATGCCGTCAAGACACTACATCTTCGTGCTCTTATGTGGCCAAGTCACATGGCTGCAAAGACTGACCCGAAATCAGCGCTGCGGCGATACTACGATAAAGCCCTACGAGAATTCAGCCCATTCGTCGATTTTCTTGATAGAATCGATTCGCGTTCATTGAACTCGTTTTGGGGAGATCGTGAGTACCCGCCAGTTGCGTCTTGCGCTTCTGCCTTGACATCATGTCGATGCGCTAACATGCATTTCTCTAGATGCGCGATCCCAACTTGTCCTATGCGGTAACTTCTTGGTTTTTCTGTTTCTCATGGCCCCTACATCAGACAAGGTCCAAGAGACATTCCGACTACTCGAAGGGGTTCATTCAGCGTTGAAGCGATGTCGAGATATGGCAGAGAACGAAGAGGCCGTGGCCTTGCTCCGGCCTGTACTATTGCGTGTGGAAACCCTTTTCACACAAGCTGCGCGAATAATGGACACAAGAGACGAAGTGCCAATATGAATAAGTAGTTGACCTGGTGCTAGCTAGGCCTTACGCAGAACACGATTAAAGGAGGACAGGCGAGTTTCATGTGTGCTCCGACGCCCTCGAGGTGAACAGCTTCTTGGACCCGTATACCCGCTTTGGGCTTGAGACCTCGCCAGATGGCCTAGACTTTGAACAGTTATCGTGGCCATCTCACTCAAAAGCGTCCGGGAAGCAATGTACGCATCAGTGCCTGATGAATTAATGGCGAACCCAACATCGTATTCTGGAACGAGGGCAATGTAGGCTGGTAAATACCACCGTCTCCCGATTTGGTGTAAACATCGAAGATACTCATGACTGCGGCACAGTGGTTCATTACGCGGTGACGTCCCTTTGCCCACAGATTTGGTACAGTAAATGAGGTTTGGCTTTACAGCCAACGCTCAGCGAGCGGGTGTCGGGCCAGCCCCAGCACCGAACCCCGCCTACATACCTTGGAGCAGATCGGCGCGAATGGATAGCGTTTCGGAGATGACCCATTCTTTTCGGGGAGGACCCATTCTTTTCGGCCATTCCTTTCGGTGATGTGACCCACATTGACGCATTATCTCCGACATGATCGTCCAAGCAGTTTCCCCTTGCACTTACAGTGCAGTACCTCCCTCGGGCGCCCTCCTCTCTCTGCAAAGCTCGGCATGATTGCTGACCTAGACGAGGGCTATAAAAGGAGAATAGTTCGCAAGGACATGGTATAAAGCAAACGAGGCAGACCGTCCATAAGAAGCCGATCGACAAACGCCATCCATCTGCAGTCATATCATCCAAGATTTTAATTCCTCTATGCCAGGCCACGGTCGATACACCACCGAAAAGGTGACTTATCCATCCCACGGCGAGACCGTCGCTGGAATCCTTTATCGTCCTACCAATGTCTCCAACCCGCCTGGAGTGGTCGTCATCGGACCCTATTCCTTCATTAAGGAGCAGGCGCCTTTGCAGTATGCGACTCGGCTTGCCGACGAGGGCTATGCAGCCTTGATTTTCGATCCGCGTACTGTTGGGGAAAGTTCTGGCCAGCCACGGCGACTAGAGAATCCCAAAATGAAGAACGAGGACGCCGTTGCCGGACTTGACTATCTTGTGAGCCGAGACGACGTGGATAAGTCAAGACTCTTCCTGGTAGGCATCTGTCAAGGAGGCCCAGAATCTCTCGATATTGCCTCGTACGATGACCGCGTTGTTGGAGTGGCGTCGGTCTCTGGGTACTTCCGCGACCACGAGACCGATATCTACATGATTTGCGCCGGGTGCGTTGCCTGGGAACCGGGGGCGGATATTGGTGCCATGAAGATGCCAACCCCGGAGCAAGGGGAAGCACTTTACAACTCACGGATCGAACGAGCCAAGAAAGCTCGTGAGTTGTATGAGAAGACCGGAGAGGTGGTGTACCAGCCATTGGTTGACCCAAAGGCTGCTGATCCCTCGACTGGGTCACTTGCTGGCCTCCCGGGACCGGTTGTCTGGTCATGGTACGGTCCTTGGACACTCAAGAACTTTGAGAATCGATATGCCGTCATGAGCGACCTGGATCACTTTGGCTACACGACTGTTCCTGGGGTTGCCAAGCTTAAGAAGCCAGCCCTGATCATACACGGAGACAACTGCATGAACGCTCCCGCAGCGAGACGCCATTTCGAATCTATCCCGACAACGAACAAGAAGCTTATCTGGAACAATGACGTGTCGCACTTTCAACACTACGACCAGCCGGATTGCGTCGACCGTAATGTCGGGGAAATCGCAGCCTGGTTCGCTAACTGTAAATGAGATCTGTCTTGTGTTCTCGTAGCAGATAGAATGAAAGTCTAATTTTTACGCTTGCATCTGATCTACATGGAAAAGATCTACCGACGTTGAGCCTCGTGTTTCTTGGATTCATCCCATTCTGGGGCAGGCTCTGCTTGATCGGAATGGCAAATATTCTCTTTGCTCTCCCCTGTATCTTGAACCAATGCTGGGCTTGATGTGCGTCATTTCGAGTCCCAGCTAGCCGCCATCGATGCATTTATCAGCTGATGGCTGAAGGCCTTGTCCCTTCTTTGTTCCAATTCAGTTCTTCTGGAGCCCCTTTGCTCACGAGCTGAGGACCCTTTGATCTGGGCCAGCCTTGGGGCTCTTCTTTCTGAGGTAGTCATAATTCCTATAAATGAATTAGTTACCCTTATTATTCTCTGTTGCATTAAACCCATTGAAAAGAGGGCTAAATCGCCTCTATGAATCCTATATAAGGAAGAGAAAAGAATTTTCTTTTAGCTAAGAGTAGGTATATTCTGTTTTTCTAAGATATTACCTGCCTATACAAACAGATTCTTCTTTATAATAAATCTAAACATAGGGGAAGGAAGGGCTATAGTTAGCCAAATTCTGCCACTCACCGCCTTCCTCTCATCGGCAGTGAACCTTAATGCGGGGTTAAATAACGTCACACAGACAAACGCTGCGTAGCCTTCCCTCTTTAGAACCCACGGCCTTGTAACTTAACTGAGTAACAGGAAACAACGTCCTAATCTACAGGCCTCAGCGACTGAAGCAAATGCTACTAAACTCCGCTATAATTTTCGTCTAAGCACATGGCCTAACAAGCATTGCTCCTGGTCCTGGCTCTGTTGAAACCATTCACAGACCACGCCAACCTCGGGCAATTGGCCGCAGATACCATGTTGTCCAACCACTCTTCCGAATTTGGCGGACTGGTCGAAAACCAGCCCAGGCGCAAGAGGCCTGTGGTGTCGTGCAATGAGTGCCATAGACGAAAGCAAAAGGTGAGTAGTCTTCTCATTTCAGCTATCGTCTCCCGTGCTGACTTTGTTCTACAGTGTGATCGTCTCCAACCATGCGCCAACTGCACCAAGAGAGATAAGATGGTAAGCTCGCCTGCTTTTATACGACATTGAGAATTGACATTTGCCGACAGCACCTCTGTGTCTATACACATGTTCAGGAAGAGCCATTTCTTGACTCAGGAGGAGTTCAGGACCTTGGCAGGGCCTCCAACTTCTCCTCCTGGGCTATTGACAGTCAATCGGATCAGCCACAACTAAGGACCTCATCCGACAGTCATCAGCAAAGTGTCTCTAATTATCTCGGCTACTCGGGGAACCACACTACTGGGACTTTGGCTCTTATGAGAATGGCAGGGATGCCGGAGCACATTCCTGCTCTCTCTCACCAGGAGACAACCAATCAGAACAGTGTCATGGCCACCCGATACAAGAGCCTTATCCGCCAATTACCACCACAGAGGCATATTGAAGTGCTGTTGCGATTCTTCTTCTCCGAGGTAGCATGGTACTACGACATCATAGATCAAGCTTCAATCACAGAGCAGCTTAGCTCTTGGAACCAAGTCCCATACTCAACGATCAGCCAGGGTCCTTTCAGTCTGCCGCCTGATGCCCGCACTTTTCCCGCACTTCTCTTTCAGCTTCTAGCACATGCACTGCTATTCCTGCCCGCCAAAGATGCCCATGTTCTCAACCAGCTCAAATACGTCCCGGACATGGCATATGCGGACCTAGCAATCGAGTATAGCGATGCCGGAAGTGCCATTGCGTCAATGCTCGGGAATAGAAACACGACCTTGGCAAAAGTACAGGCAGGCCTATTGAGAGCATCGTTTCAAAAGAGCACAGGGCTCGTAGCGGAAGCCTGGCACACTCTCGGGGGCACGATTCGAGATGCGCAGGAAATTGGGCTGCATTGCGTGGGCTCAGTCTCGCTTGATGATGCGTTGGACCGAAGTGACGCTATCAGCCCATCAAATTGCTTGCGAGATGTTGGGATGCGAACAAAACTCTGGCTGATGCTACACCTGTGGGACGGCCATATGGGCGTCGTCCTTGGAAGGCCAATGTCCACCAAAGTGGACTTCAACAGCTTGATGTCATTATTTGAGGATATAGAAGGAAGGGAGGAGTTGACCCAAGGGCACGAAGGTGGCGAGAGCCAACGGCTAACGCCGTTTTCTTTTATCTTATGTGGCTACCGAACTGCGTATAGGTACCTGCAAGACATTCACGAACTGGAATCCTCTGGTAGTTCAAGCCAAGACAAGCAGCAAACAATCGAACGAATACATGCCGCCATTACTGACAACATGCGCTGCCTACCAGAATGGGCTCGGGCCAAAAACAACAGCAACGAATACTGTCACCACCCTTGGCTTCCGGCCGCCCGCGAGACCCTACTTACCGAGGTTCACTTTACCCTGCTCGCACTGCATAGGCCCTTTATCTTCTCCATTGCCAGTAGCAGAGACAAAGCACACAAAGCGGCGCTCCAGATCCTAGCGTCGCAGGACCGGCTTTTCAGCATGACAGAGCCACGAGAATACCTGCCCTTCAATCTGGTCTTTGCAACGTTTGACGCCATGGTCCTAATTGCCACAATCTACATCCTGTTTCCAAACGAGAACTTGGAGCAGCTCGATGCTTCTCTTCGCAGCATTGAGTGGGGTCTAAGGAGACTGGACGCTATGAAGACATGTAACAAGATGGCTGACTTGGCATTTGACGTCGTTCAAGCGCTCTATACGAAGCTTGTGGATCACCTCCACTCGGGAGGCCGGCTACACCTCCAAGTTGACCCGGACGGGAGCTCGGTACAGCAAAGTGCTAGTATCACGCCCGAATTGTTCCTTGGGGCGTCATCTGGGGAGCTGGCGGCATCGCAATTCGGAGTCTTGCCGCAAAATCTCGCGGCTGTTCCACCACCACAGCCTTTGCATGATTTGGTCCTCCAGACTTTCTCAGGCAGTGGCGAACTCTCTGTTGAGCAACTGTCGAGGCAGCCACCGCAGAACTTGCTGGATGATGATGAATTCTGGCGGCTGATCGGCTATATTCCTGACTGAGGGTCTGATGCCGGTGCCACCTGCGGTAAATACGTATCTAAACCGACAGTTTTCATAGGTGATAGGCTTAAGATTAAATATACGGCTCATGATCCCACTCTTCCAATCTCTTTGTGTAACAAATCCACACCTTTTCCGGGTGCTGCTGTGCCTTAAGCCACATGTCCCGAAGACTCACTCCCTCCCAGCGAGCAGCATAGAACCATGAGTTGACCGACCACTTGGCCACCTTAACGCGGCCTTGGTACTTCTCCCCGTTGAAGACCGTTTCTTCTTCCGAACTGTCCCAGTCTGCATCATATGCCCAAACCCAGCAAGGATCAAAAAAGTCACCTTCCTCACGGCTGCGATTGCCGAAAATGAATTCCATAGGAATGACAATAAAGGTATTCCGTAGAAGTCCAGGAGATAAGAGATCGTCATTCTCCTTCTTGTTCTTCTTGTACTTCTTCTTGTTCTTCTTCTTCTTTTCATCCTCTTGGGTCTGAGATCGATTCTCCTTAATGTATTCTTTGAAGTGTCTATGAAGTAATTAGTATGTTTATAATTCTCAGTGCGGCTATATTTGAACTTACTTTCGGAGGTCATCGTCTTCAGCCATGGTCTCATTAGGATAAAAAATAGGCCAATTCTCAGTTTCAAGCCGTTCCAAGGCACTCCGGTTGTCTCCGCCTTGACAATGGATAGAGCCCCAGGTTACCCGCAGTGGCGAACTGATATTCATAAGTCGATTCCAAGTTGACTTCCAGTTACGGACATACTTCTGATCGACTTCCCTGGATAGGTAGTATATAAAACCCCACTGTTCTTGAGTATCAAGGATCTTCTGCATCCAAGCTGGCGGCGCAGGGGATACCTGTTTCCAGATTCTTTCTGGGATTTTGTCGTAAAAATATTGTTTCAAGAACCTTTCCGTGTGCTCCTTGTCTTCAGAATGTTCCAAGAGTCTTTGATAGAATTCCTCGTCTTCCGGAGCCAGCTGTACTTGTTCGTCTGCTGAAAGACGTTCGACAGCAGGAATCATCCATTTGGCATTTCTCCGAGCCTGATTAAGGTCATCGCAACGCACAAGCTCTCTAGCTCTGGCGGCAGGGGTTTGGAGCTCTTCTTCTTGAAGGCGTGCTTCGTAAATCTCCTGTAACGTAGCGCTACCTCCATCGACATAGTAAATGTCGCAGTAGACTAACTTCCAGGCATCCAAACAGAAGTGTTTGGCAGATTGATCGAAGTGTCGAATTTGATAAACCAGGCTTGAACTACTATCTGCGGCGTTGTTGGTAATGCGTTTTACCATCCTGGCCTCGTCACGAGAGTAGATGGTTCGGCCAAGCAGGGTATACTGCAACTGTGTATCTTTTGTAATCTCGGAAGGATCAGTCAAGGCCACTTGAACGAGGTCCCGGCCTGCAATGGATTTTTCTAGTCTCTGAGCATCATTCTCCCTTTCGATGATTGCCCTGACCCTGTCGAGTTCTGATCGAGGAAGATGTCCCATGCGTTCGCGGCGCTCCCATGGGGGAAGGTGCAATATGCTCCTATAAAGCTCGAGGTTTGGGTCCATTCTGGCGGTGAACAAGTCGGTCGGTCGTGTTGTGTTGTGTTGTGTGAGTGAGTGAGTGAGTGAGTTGGGCGGGAAATGCGAGGGGGTGAGTGGCACCTTTTATTTTATTTCATTCGCAAACAACCCCACCATGCCATGGCTACATGGATGTGGATCAATGGGCCTACTGTACTTAAATAGGAAGCTCTGACCAGAACGAAATTGCATTGCTCCTTTGTCCTTACACCTTTGTGAACTCTAAGCTACAGTACTAACTATGCTTGAAAGGCAGGCGCAGCTGGTGACTATGTACTCCGCTAAGATTCTAAACTAGGTAGGTTTACTGAAAAACGACTTCCGGGTTGAATTCATCAACGTCATAAGCGTGTTTAAGTTGATGCTCTATGGCCTTTTCCCTAATGTTTGATGCTCCCTTCTGGTAGGAGAAAGCCTTTTTAACGGCTTCAGCCTTCCTGATCTTCACCATCTCATCAGCACGATATTGCAACCATCTTTTGGTCCAGCCTTTCATCTCCTTAGTTAAACTCCTCATGAATGTGGTCCATAATTCGGAGAGATCCAAAACTGGCGTTTTGGGATATTGCTTTCGGTAAAGGGCTCTGTCGAGTGATGGGATGTGGTAGAAGAGGAAACCTGAGCCCCTCGTGCCATCTTTTTCATCTTTTGCATGTTTTTCTTCTGCATCTACATTAAAGATGAAGTTCCAGGCTGCTTTCAAAGTCGAGGTATCGTTTCTACTCCCACAGCTTCCCCGCGATATAGGCGCCAGTAAGGTACGGCCATATAGGGGTGAAGTACTTAGTCACCAGCCTCCGTATCTCCCTGGTCGCGCGGAAGTCTTTTGGAAGTTCCATAAGTCTTTGGCCTATGAGTACAGTGGCCATTGCGGGAGTTATCTTATGAAGGCTTTGACGCTTAGCCAAATCAGACAACTGCTCACTAACATTCAAGGTGATGTTATCCAGAGAGCGCGATGAGAGCTTGTTCTCGTCGAGGCCAGTCAGCTGGGAACATGTCGGATTCTTGACTCATTCTTTGAGCAAGTCTTCAACGTCGTCATAGATGTTAGTGTAATCGTAGGACGCTCCAACGTCGCCACAGTAGGCCGAAGTGCCCTTCCCACGCCAGTTGTTCTTCGTGTTCAAGGCCGCCTTGATATTGCCAGATGGACAGTCACTACTACACTGCCCCTCCGAGGTAATATCGGTGAGACCGAGGTTGAGATCTTCCGACTAACCCTAGTTCGTAAAGTGCGGCTCGGTCGCTTCTCCGATGTTTTCGCAAAGGGGCCTCGTTCCTTTCTTCCCACTATCATAGCAGACTTGGGCGCTACTACAACTCCATGAACACATTACCACCAAGAGAAACACTGCTGTTGAATGTTGTCACAGCACGAGACTTATAGCCTGTAGCAATCTGCAGTTGCTTTGAGAACTTGCCCTCAGAAGTATCCTGGCTGATGGCCTAGACCATAGCGCCACCAAGACACTGGCTGCGAGCAAAGTCCAGCTTGAGCTTCTAGGTATCGACATCGTCGTAGGTCAGCTATGTATGGCCAAATTTGAGAATCTTGCTGGCAGCAGTCTTGTCTAGCTCGCCTTGACTCTTGCGAACCAACTTGCCCATGATCTCAGGGTTGGACATGACACCAACAGCGTTGGTGTAGGGCTCTGCAGAGCCGCCGGCATCAAACAGACAGCCAGGAGACATGCAGCCAGGGTTGGAGATAGAAAAAGTATATGCATAGAATGCGAGTCCTATGTTGACTTGATTAGGATCGATCTTATTCCGCCAGAGTAGATCAAAAGCGTCCTTTATCTTAGTTAAATTGGTGTGAGAGTTGAGATGGTTACCGGGCCATGACTTAGGAGTTTTCTAAGAACCTGCGAAGAGATAGTCAGTAATGGCACTTCTCTGCAATATAGATCTAAAGCTTACCGTGGAAATTATATATTATGAAATTGAAGTAGTCAATATACTTAGATATCTTTTCGAGATTAAAGTGCTAAAGGAACTAATAAGAAGCAGGGATAGCGATATTAAGGCCCTTTCTCTCACCGCTTTGCTTTAATGCGCTCTTAATGTTTCTTAAGAACTTAGGAAGATTGTTATAATCCTCTTCTCGTCCTCTATGATTATTATTAACTAGATACTCCTAGTTAATGTCGATACCGTTAAAGCCATAAGTGGCTATGAATAATATGAGAGACTTAATGAAAGTCCTCTGGTTGGCCTCGGACCGAGCAATGCCAGAGAAGGTTATGATGGTGGGGCCGGGGTTATTAAAGGCCTAGCCGCCAATGGCGATAAAGACCTTTAAATTAGGATTAATCTCTTTCTTGCGTATTAACTCGCGGTAAAGCGCCGGGTCGTTGCTAGATATTAGAATGATTTGAAAGGTCTTTGGATTAATACTTGCGAAAGCAAAATTGATATGGGTATAGATGCTATCTGGGATATTTGAGGGCCTGAACTTATCATAGGGCCTAGTAGAAGCCTATCCTTCGATATAGCCCACTACTCGTCTTATTGGGCTACTCTTGGAGGAGCAAGATAGACGGTTCATAGTCTTCTTGCCGCAGAAATCCTTAGTCGTCCCATAGTAGCTATACTTGTTAGTCTAGGGAGAGAGGTTTACGCGGCTATGAATGCTTACCTATACTTAGAATAATAGACGTTGAGTGGGCACTTGGTATAGTTGGCGAAGCTAGACCTAAAGCCACTAGGATCATACTCGGCCTTTGCGTCGCACCCAGCAACATAGTTATCCTTGCTGCAAACTGCCAAAAGTCAATATCTTAACTATATTGTAACACTAAATGCAACTTATAGTCTAGTCCTAGTCCACAGTGGCCATACTTGGAATAGCATGCATTACCCTTGCACGGGTTGTTCTTATCGCATTTGAGCTTAAAATCGCAAGTACTCTGATATCTTTTGCCATAATGATCTATAGTAGTACCATAGTAACCTGCACTGCTGCAACAACTAGCTGCACATAGCTTGGTCTTGCTGCACTTAGCTGCATATATAGCGACAGAGAGAAGTTAAATAATAAGAAACAGTAATAAGAAAGACCAGAAACGGCCCTTGGCGAATGACATGTTCATCAAAGAGATAGTTAGGCTGACCGTGCAATAGAGAGTGTGGGTGGAAACAAGAGAGAAAGGATGGATGGGAAGTTGAGAAAACGTCTTGGAGGACTTGGAGGACCGAAAGAGGGTACGTACTTTACTTTGTTCACATGGAAATCATCGACGGAGTTGTCCCATGTTCCGAAATTTTAACTCTTAGGCAGCTCGGCAACATGGCCCACCTTGTTGTCACATCATTATATCTCGCTTGACGTTCCGACTCGATAAGGGCACTCTTTGCCAAGACCCGGGCCGTTTGTGGACGCTTAATTGTATAATTGCAAGGCTCCCGGATGTCGCGATAGGGTCATTTATCTCTATAATGTGGGCCGCTGAACAGCTGTGTTGGTTGTTCGAAATTGCTTAGCCTCGGCATCCTTATTCGGTTACTCGACTCTCGCTTCGAGGGTCCAAAGGGTTGAGCTCACCCACTTTTGTTGGTTGTGCACGGTCAGAACGGACCATATTCCGAGGGTCCAGGCCCATATTCTATCTGAACCGTATGTGAAGCGAGACTCTGGAAAGTAGACGGTCCACTTGGGCCTTTTGTAAAGTCGCCCGGTGACATGATGTGATATGACTCCGTGTGACGAGACATTTTCAGTAATTAGCCTGAGATTTCCGAGCTCCGACACTCCGGTCGTGCCGTATACGTACTTGGGGGTTACCTTCTTTGATCTTGGTTCTCCCTCAAGTCGACCACATTACTCTTACTCTCCGAGTCCATTCCTTTGACTTGTACATCGCTGAATAATAGTCATTGTTTGGCGAGCACCATCGTCTCAAGATGTGGTTGCGATCCTTCTTGATGACCCTGTCGGTCTTTGCCACGGGTCGACGGACCTTTCCAGGCTACAAGATCCATTCGGAGAATACAATTGGTATCGATGACTTCTCCGAGGCCTGCCGAAACGCGCTCATAGCTCTTGTACGATGCGATGACGCCACAAGCGAATGGACAAGGGCTTTATATCATGGAATTCTCCCTATCGATGTTGATGTCAACTCTGTCTGCGACGTAGGCTGCGCGCGAGCCATTTTGGATTGGCGGTTAGCCGTCGATACCTACTGCGGTGATTCTAAGTGGGCAAATGGCGCCCCTGCCGGTGTTATGGGGTCTTTTATCTCATATGGTATCAACGAGATATGTCAAACTGATAAGAAGACTGGAAAGAACTGTAACGGTGAGCAATCTTGACATTTGAATATCTCTGCTTCTCTTCTAACGCGTAGTAGACGTTATCCTTAACTTTAGTGATACTGATACCATTGAGAAGATGCCAAACAGCGAACTCTGTTCTGACTGTTACGTCGGCCGGCTGAAGATAATACAGGCTAGTCCTTACTCATACTACAAAAGGGAGCTCTTCTACTAAGATACTCTCAAGGCAGCCATTTTAAGATACTCTCTATCAAATTAGCCAACTACTGCCAAAGACTCTCCTTTCCCTTCTGAATCGCCTGAGCCCGTCTTCTGTCTTTCCGACGTTAAGCACACCGTTCAACCTGGCGACACTTGCGACTTATTGGCCGTTAAGTATAGCATCTCTTTAGTAGCTATCTTTATCGGCAACCCTAATATTCTTAATTGCAACGATATAGTCTAAGATATATTAATCTATCTACCGCTCTAATATAAGATATATAAACTCTAGGCAGGCGATAGCTGCTTATCTATCTTCGCCGCTATAGGCCTTTACCTAGCCGATATTCGTTTTCTGAACCCTTAGATATATAAGTCTTGCGGTAATATTAGGTCTGCCTAAGAGACCCTCGGTAGCATTATTTACATAACTCCGCCTAGTAGCAAGTACGAGCACGACGTTAATAACACGAGTTCAGACCTAGTATACTCTAAGTATACTAAAAAGGCTATTCTACCTCCTAAGGGTGCCAGTCTAGCTAAAAAGACGACTAAAGAGTATAGACGTTGGTATATAGTTCAAAAGGGAGATGACTATGCTATAGTTCTAGTCTAGCACCATATTAGCCTTCCCCTCTTTACCGATGCCAATCTATCTATTTCGGCAGATAAGTGCACCACGGATCTTATCCTAGGATGGACCTATTGTATCGGACTAACTAAGCAGGCTTTCTTAAACCAATGGGAAATTCCTCCGCATTGGCGCTTCGGATGCTATGCCCGCGAGGCAGATACTATTAATCTTACTGTTTTGACGCTTAATGAAGTGAGATACGTCAAACCCATGTCTATTATTGCCTGCCAATCCTACTATTTCTCTTAGTCTCTGTACGCATTCGGACTGCAGAACGGCGATTCGTGTCTATGCGACTCTCGCCTGCGTATAGATAGTCAGCGCATAGACGATTCCAACTGCAATATTCACTGCAACGGCAATAATACGAATGTTTGCGGTGGCAAAGATGCCGTTGAAGTCTTTGGCATGGAAGAACTGCTACGTGTCGAGTACGCTAGTCTTGGTTGCTTCATCAAAGATGGTAACAAGGAATTAATACATGGCATTGCAGGTGGCGACAATGTCAATTTGAAGGAGATGACTGTGGAAAAGTGCGCAAGTACGTGCACTGTCACTATGAAAGCCGACTTCTTTTCTCTGAGTGAAGGCTCAATCTGCACTTGTGGTAAGGAAATGGTTCCAGGGGCTACCAAGACCAGTATGGCGGAATGCAATGTAGCATGCAATGGACGGTCTAGTGAAAACTGCGGTGGGAAAGATAGAGCTGAGATTCATACAACCAAGTCTAAATATACAATATCTAAGTAAGAGCTCTGGTAGGTTAAAGTGGAGATGAAGCTTTTCCAACCTGGAATACTGGGCAAGGCTAAGTTGGATTTCTTGATGCGTTAGATCCATGCTGTAAGTTAGCTGACTGATTTCTTCTGTAAAGTATAGGTGATATAGGCATATGGGATGACCCCTGTGATGATCGAGAGGCATGGTTGGTTCAAAAGCGGAAACGGGCCCCGTTTCGGTCTTTAATTCTTGAGTAAGGGATCTGATTAAGCTTTTTGCGTAGATCAAGGCGCATAAGAAGGAGGTGTTCAATATCTAGTAAACCTGCATCTGCAGCTAAGGAAGTATCCAGATAGTGTACGATCTTCGGGCTCAGTTAACCTATCGAAGACCGGGCTGCAACTATAATAAAGAACAGATCTTCAACACATCATAACATCATAACATCATGACCCGATGCTAACACAGTGGCCCCAGATAATGTACGTATAGTCACGGAAGCCGAACCATGTACATTCATCGCTAAGCCTAGGCAAATTACAGGCTATTTGACCTATTCAAAACTATGGAAATGTGTTAATCTGAAAGGAGGCTTGCTGTCTGGCTGCCTTTTGCTGGGTTAAACAACTTGCGTTGTCTGGACAACGAACCCTCGGAAGCAGGCCATACTTTGGGAACACCAGGCTTGTTGCTTGGAACCCACTTGGGCTCGTCACCCATATGTGTCGTATTCATCGCAGGCGGCACCAGCGGTTGCGCACCCTTCGGGCGAGCCATGAGTCTCATGGTAGAAGTATCATACGCACCTAGGCTCAGAAGAATGCAGCCGCCCGTCTCGGGAGGATCAAGAACGTATGCCCCTCCGTAGCTAGACTCCACGTCCGCCTCCTGGTCCTCGCAGAAGAAGGCAGTATCCCAGCCAGCCAGGCAGAGGTCGAAGTTGAAGTCATCTTCGGCGAAGGGGAAAGGCTCCTTGGTTCCACACCCGCTCTGATCGGGCGCCCATTCCGCCGACACTATGACCATGTAGCCGTCCTCCTCGAGCGCGATGTTCTGGCCCACCGCGTTGTTGGGGTCGAGCACGTAGTTGGACGAGCAGAACGACTCGATGACCTGCTGCGCCTCTTCAATGGTGAACTCGACATAGCCGGAGCGATCGGCGAAGCAGTAGCCTTCACCCTCGTTGATGGCCGTGTTTGTAGGGTATGATATGGCAGTCGCTGTTGTCTTGGTGGTGGTGGTTGACTTGCCGACCGTTGTCGTGGCCTTTGGGTACGAGGTGGTAATGATTTTGATATCTGTCAAAGTGATAGAGATGGTAGTGCCGATATGAGAAGGAAGAATGATAGCCGAGGTTCCTCGCATCTTGGTCTTGGTCGCCGACTTCACGTTGGGAATGGGGTAGGCCGTCTTATCAACCGTCACATAGCCGTCATTGACGGGGTATGGTGTTGAACTGACAATGACGGTTGGAGAGAAGGTGGTCTCGTAGGCCTTGCCTAACTTGCCATGCCCGCTATCGTCATCGCCGAGGTCGTCCTTCCGGGGGTCGACCGTGATGAGTGGACAGGATGAGCCCGTTGTTGTAGCCGTTGCAGTCAGGAAGCAGCCAGTGATGATCTCGGTCGAGGTGGTGGTACATGAGGAGGATTTACACGATACCCAGTAGTCTGTTACTGAAGAGGTGGTGCAGTCACAGCCAATATATGTGTTGCAGACAGTGGCGCACGGCTTCGTCGTACAGACTTGATGGCACTCGGTGTTGGTCTCCGTCGCACAGTCTTCTTCTTCGTCATCGTCATCGTCATCGTCATCATCGTCATCATCGTCATCTTCTCCTTCTTCCTCATTTCTCTCTTCGCATCCTGCACCAACACAGTTTCCCCCTGGTCCAGGACACCCGCCTCCAATGCAACCGATGGAGCCTCCGCCTCCACCGCCGCCGCCTCCACCTGGACTACAACCAAAGAGACAGAGATTGCCGCAGCCAGATTTGCAGACAGGCCCAGGTGGCCCAGGAGTGATGATAATGCCCGGAGCAATACCTGGTGGAGGCCCGATATCAATATCGTCATCATCATTGTTATCATCGTTGGTGCCAGTCGGAAACGGTCCCGGCTTGTACGTGTAAGTGATGTCGTGAGTGGGTTCAGTCAATGTGACGGGCGACGGAATGACACTGCCTCGTACAGGGACAGACTTGGAGGTAGATGCTGTCAGAACAATGTTGGATACCTCAATCTCAGATGTTATAAGAGGCGGGAGCGTTATGCGAACGGTGATTGTTGTTGTGCGATATTTAGTCACGCCGTCAGTAGTTTCAGGCCATGTCTCCTGGATGGTCTCGGTGATGACGGGAAAGCTGATTGTAGTCTTGGAGGAGAGCGGCCATGGTGGTAGGACGAGAGTACAGGGCGGCTGGCACCCTGCTGTCGGTTTCTCGGAGCTCCAGATTTTGGGGTCAATGTATACAATGTCGCCGTCTCCGTCGCCACCTTCGTTGCCGCCTTCGTTGCCGCTACCATCATTGCCGTCACCATCACCATCGCCCGGCTCGCCAGGGATAGGCTGGTCGGGTTTCTCTGGTAGTTTGGGCTTCCAGTCATGGTCATTGATGTATGCGTTGATGGCGCCCCCGTGAAAGACAACAAGGTAATCGGCCTTTCCATCGCCGTTGATATCTGCATATTGAACAGGGCCCTGGGGGCTGACGCCACCAGCAATGGTGCCCATATCATTCCACTTGCGGCCCTCGCCGATAGGGATCTTGCCATTGTTGCGGTAGCCTTTCGCGGCGCCTCCCTCGTACTGGACGATATAGTCCGCCTTGCCGTCTCCCGTGAGGTCGGCGAACCTGATCTTGCTGCCTGGCTCGCCGACGCCGGTGGCCACGACGATGCCCTCCTTCCAGATGCGACCACCATCCCTAGGGGGGATGTTCTTGTTATTCTGCCAGTATTTGACTGCTCCTCCGTCGTACAGGATGAGGAAGTCATCATAGCCGTCCCCGTCGAGATCTGCGAACCTGACCTTGCTGCCAGGCTCTCCAACGCCCGGTGCGATGACGACGCCGTCCTGCCAGATCCGCCGATCTCCTGGGTTGGGGAGGTTTCCGTTATTGATATACGCCTTGACAGCCCCGCCACCGTAGATGACCAGGTAGTCAGCGCGCTTATCGCCGTTGACATCGGCAAACTCGATGCGTGAGTCCGAGAGATCTTCATCAAGGCCGGGCGCGATCTCGCCGATCGACTCCCACTGGTCGACACCCTTGTTGAGCCAAGCACGAGCCCGGCCTTTGGCATCGACCGAGATCAAGTCGTCCAGGCCATTACCCGTCAGGTCGGCTAAGCGAAGGCTCGAGCCCTTAGTGCCAGTGATGCCAAGGTTCTTCCACATGCGGATGCTTCCGTCGTCGGCAATAGCAAGGAAATCAGCCAGGCCGTCGCCATCCATGTCTGCGAACCGTATCATATCGCCCGTGACACCCGATATGCCGGGTGCAATAGTACCCAAGTCGTCCCAATTGCGGCCACCCTCATTCAGGGTGTTACGGAACGCCTTGACGGCACCACCATCATAGACGACTAGATAGTCTGCAGCAAGGTTAGTTTCAAGCCAAGGTAAAAGAACCGTGAAGGACTTGCCAGCCTTTCCGTCACCATCAATGTCTCGTACCCTTGCCGAGTTGGCAGGTATACCGGCAGGACCAGGAGCAATGGTGACCTCGGTCTCCCAGTTCTTCTTATTGCTGTCCTTTCCGTTGTTGTGTGTGTTGCGTGCCCACTTGACAGCGCCGCCACCATAGACGATAACATAGTCAGCGTACCCATCACCATCAATGTCTTCGAAGTAGACCTTGTCCCTCGATTCGAGGCCAGTTGCCCACTTGGAATCAAGGGATTCAAACTTCTTTCCGTTGTCGACGTTCTTCCAGACCTTGGCCGCGCCACCCTCATATATGGCAATGAGGTCAGCCTTGCCGTCGTTGTCGACATCTGCAAGGCGGATCATGTTGCCCTTGATGGACTTCCAGTCTGGGTTAATCTTGCCGATACTCGCCCAGTCGTTGGGCTTGCCGCCGTTGATCCAGGCTCGCATTGTGCCATCGCTGTCGGCGACGACGTAGTCAGCGATGCCATCGCCGTTGAGGTCGGCCAGAATCACCTTATCGCGGCTGCCGTCCTCGACAGCCCCACGAATGGTGCCAACTGGTTCCCAGGTGCGGAAGCCTTCGAAGACAGTTCCCTGCTTCTTCCAGATTCTGCCCTCAATCTCCTCTTGAGCCCCACCACTCCCTCCTCCGACGCCGAGGCCGACACCTGGTAGGCCGGCGGCATCCCTCTGGACAGGGTTCTTTAACCAGCCTCGTTCGTCGGCTTCCAAGATTGCCTTTAGCCAAGCGTCGGCCATCTTCTTGTAGCCGCTGTCATTTGGGTGTTTCTCGTCCCAAAGATCAGCCACCGTGATGTCGATTGGGACCTCAAGGATGTGCTTGCCATCCTTTTGTCTCTTCTCAATAATAGAAATGACCTCCGGGTTGAAGCGATCAGTGTTTTGTTGCATTCTAGGCTTGTTGGCCCAGATGACTGGAGCAACAAGAACAGTGACGTCTGGGGCGTTCGCAAAGAGGCCATCGATGATGGTCGCGAGCATATCAGGAGAGCCTTGGAGATCCTCTTCCAGGTCCATGTTGTTCGTGCCAGCATGCAAGAGAACCACGTTGGGGCGAGCAGCAATTGAAAGTTTCCAATACGTGTTGATATCTGCGAGGACTTTCCCACTGTGGCCTTCGTGGTCGTTGTCCGCCATGCCAGTGGGGGGGTGCTTCAGGCTGCCAACCATATCGACCGAAGTACCTCGGCCGATAAGCATCTCACGAAGACGCTTTCGGTAGCCCGTTTGGTCTTTAGAGCCGTTGCCTTTGGTGATTGAGTCTCCGAGAGGCATGATACGGAGGCTCGGAAGCCCTGATGCAAGCGGCGCTATCAGTGCCACGAGCACCATCACCAACGTGATGGCGCCCCGAAGCGTGGAGCATGTCATAGGGAATGGTAATATCAACAGTAGAGAAATAATATCTTGGGACGTAACTTAAGATAGTTTGAGAAGGGGGGGTAAGAATGGCGGTGCTTGACCAGCTTCTACGGTTTCCCCGAGGGTCTTTATGCCCACCTGTCATGAGACTGCAGAGCACCTTTGGTTATTCGAACTTGGCATCGCCACTATCATGGCCCCCAAACATTCCTCAACACCGCCTACCTCTAGCCTCGCCTCCTTCGTGTTGGTAGCTGTTGGTTCTAGGATACTAATGCACCCTCAGTAGGCTATGCAACGGGGCAGAAAGAAACCAGCAAGGTTGAAATCGGTCCTTCCCTTCCACTACGGAATGATGAAGGGTGTGGTTTTTCTGCTATCATTTTGGATTCTTGCTCCAATAATAGGCAAGTGTGTCTCATTAGTTGGGTCGGCTGTGCCCTGGAGGGCTGTTGGTTCTGTTGTGTTGGTTGAAGGATAACATGCAGGAGGATTCGGGAACGTCTTCGGGTCCGAAGGCCGGCGCTGTTGGTTGTAAAATAGCTCAGGCTCCGCAGGAGACAACGGTGCAGTGGGGCTTTGAGATGTCACGGCTCGTCATGAGATGGTGATGACTAGCTTTATCAACTGTGCCGGGTCAAAATGCAGCGTATATACATGAGAGAGAGGGCAATAAGTGGTAGCCAGGTACTTGTCTTGCTGCTATATTTGCATTTCCGTTTGGTTGATCAGAGGCCTCCCCCCACTGCCCCTTCGAGCCCTTGAGCAAGCTGCTACATTTGCCTTCCAATTGAGGAGGAATAACATGGCGCAAGTGGGATGCGCGCTGATCATGGCGAAGAAACAGACGTGGCTAGGCGCATTGAGGTATTTGGCGCGCGGCAAATAGCGCAATGGGGGCCAAAGGACAAAGTTAATTAAACGGGCCACCTACTGCAAAGCCATGCAGGAACTTTGGCGCAGGCACCCTGTCGTTGGTAAAATATGCAAACCGTTCCGAAGAATCCTCGACTGTAACCCCCTTGCTAACCTATTGCGTGAGAATCATACTAGTAACTGCCGACATGAGCCCACGGGATGGCCCAACGAGCCGACTCGGCAGCTTAAATTGGAACCACCATTGCCAAGACTCCAACAACCAACAAACCGTATCATTAAAGATACGAGGGTCGACATGGCTTGTGAACGACTCTTGTTTCAGGGCCGGGGTGCTACCAACAGCATTCACCAGAAGGGCAGGTATCATCAAGATCCTTCATGATGGAGCTTGGCAACAATCGCTGATGCGAGCGGCGCTATCAGTGCCACGAGCACCATCACCAAATTGATGATGCTTCGAAGCATGGAGCACGCCATAGGGAGTAGGAAAGGGATATCTCGAGATGTGATTTGAAAAATTCCGTAGAAGGGGGGGCTGAATGGATATGCTCGACCAACTTCTGCGGTCTTAACTAAGAGGTTTTATGCAGCCTCTCATAAGATTGCAGAGCACTACCTGCTATTAATTGAAGTCACTATCCCTCATAACTGCCGTGACCATTAGCCGCTCCCGACACTGCCTCGATCTAGTCCCGCCGCTTCCTTCACGTTGGCTGTTAGAAAGCTGTTGGTTCTAGGAAATGACAGAGTTTGGTGTGGGGACGGGATATTCAAGGCCTCGAAACGTAGCTACAAGGTCCGATTGCTTAACGTGCATCCACCAATTCGAGTTTTGCTGTGCACGCTCAGTATCGCACGCCGATCATCACGATTGCCAACACTCTCACAACCAACAGACCGTATCATCACGGATCCTCAAAAAAGGCCTGCCACCGACTTTTCGTCAGAGACTACAGACTGCTACAGGGGAGCAAGGTATAACCAACAGTATTCGGGGCTTAGCAATACCCACCCCCAACTTAGTCTTCATGTCGCCTCGTCTTTCTGGCTCTAAGCGGTGGTGCAAAGGACCTTGACCTTCTAAATTAAGATCTTCTAAATTAAGCACAAATCTCTTCTGTTTTAACCATTAATACAGCAATAATTCATCTCTTCCCATTCCCACCTGTCCACCAACTTCTCCCCTTTTCTCTCTACCATTTACAACTACCTTAAAGGGTCATTTTTATGAGTATGGGCACAAGACGACAACTCTCGTGGAGAGCAGCCTTTGCTCTTATTCCTTTTTTTTCTCTATCACTTCTATTACTCTCCTATGTGGGCTTTCCCCATAGTTCCCATCTGAATCCTCGAGCCTCTGCTACAGATCACCATGATGCGGTTGATAACCTTACCAAGCGCGCCACCGACTTATACGAGCCGGCCCGCGAGAAGGGAGCCAAACTGCATTGTCTAATGGGCATGTCTAAGGCAGATGCTAAGGCTGCCAATGGGGGAGCTTCGTTAGAGTCGCCGATATACCTACAGACAGACCTTTTGCCGGAGACAGAAGGTTGGAAATACGCGGACTCAAAAGTTTACTTCGCAAGCTACTTAAATGAAGCTTTGGCTGCACTCAACATCCCCAGAGAGTTTCACCATCATACCTGGAAGCATCTAGAGTCAACGGAAATCTACGATGATCCGACCTGGTTCGTTGATGACAATGCTGAGCCAAACTTCAATTCCCAGCCAGGCCAGGTAAGATATTCTCACCCAGTAATGAGGTCAAAAACCAGGCCTGAGTCTCTGATATATCAACGAAGGAAGTATTCTAACTAGAGTAATATCATATATAGGCCTCGTTGGCATCTTTTGCCAACTCGTTTATTTTAGATCCTGGCGTGATCATTGCTGATAAGAACCTCGGGGTCGCTGAAGCTATGAAACAGAATCTCATTAACCCAAATTCTCTCACGACGCATATCAAAAAGGTAAGCCAGGCGTCTAGATCCCGTGGAGCTAAAGTTTTATCTCGTACAACTGCTAACTTCGAGCCTCAGTGGAGTGATATGGCGTGGATACAGTGGGTAAGTTGTCCCCAAGCTCCTTTGCGTCTTCTTCTTCTTCTTTACCCTTATCGTTCTATCATCTTCCCCTTCTCTCCGCAGCAAACTTCTTCCATTGGCCCTTCCTTCGCACAATAAGCTTCTTACCTTCTAACTCGGATGATGGCAGTTTAATACCTGTAAATTTCAAGAAGGGGATGTCACAACTCTCAAGTATATCATTCGCTCTTGGATTACAAACCACACCACTCTATCATTGATATTCGAAGCCATTCTCAATAAGAACGACAAGGATGGCAAGGGAACAAGGATCGGCCGGTGGAACGAAAGGATAACCCTTACCGTCGACGACAACCCAGACGAATTCCACGCTATACTTGGTAGCCCCAACGGAGCAGGATCGGCCTACTTGTTGATTAATCACAAAGACAAACTGGGGGTTAGGGTTATTAATAAGGTTGATATATTTGTTCCTAATATTGGCTTTGATGTGGAAGGAACTACAGTGGACAAAGACCTTGAAGCAAGGAAGGTTATGCTTTTGTTTCATATAACCAAGGTTTAGTTAGCTTCTGCTAATTATTGGCCTTTTTTTTTATCAAACGCCGTAGTCCTCAGTGCAGGATGTTGTGATAACGATACCAAGTAGATCAATTGCAGCCGTTAGAATAAAATAGGATATAGACATTTAGGCAGAGGTATAGTAACCTAAGAACTAGAGTGAAGGGTGTGCCCTTGCTTCCGGAGTTCAGCCTTCAGACTTGCGACCTCATCAGGAGGCAAGATACTCTCCCATGCAAAGAAGTAAAACTCGGGTGGATGATTCATTCCCGCGATCCCAAAGGTCAGGCCTAAAAGATGCATCCTCCACTGATCCCAAAACGCGACGCCCAGTGGACGGAACGAGTCGAACTTGACTCCTGGAATAGGCGAATCATTGGCAGCGCCAATGGTGAGCGATCGAAAAATAGATATACCAGAAGATTCTCTTTGCAGTGCTTCCTCTGTCTGGCCCCACTGATAATGTTCATTAAGCTTTGGCCGCTTAATCGGTGTGCCACCCTCTGGTATCGGAGAACCGTTCCTTAGTGGGTGGGTTTCGCCATTTCGACGATAACCCCAGACATTCCAGATTACCTCTTTTCGCTTCGGCAGTGCCGTGATCCACCTAGTACTTGCCGAATATGACGGTGGCCGGGGCAATCGGTGGTAGACATCTATCGTCGCGTCTCCAAGCGTCGCTAAGTAGTGCATCGCAGACCTAACCTCCTCGGCTTTGTTGGGAGGACCATCAGGTCTATCGACCAAGTCCGCTGGATCCATGTGGCTTAGCATCTCGACATCATGAACCGGCCAGCCCATTGTGTCCCTCTTGTAGTGAGCAAGACGGTGCACTTCGCCCACAAGCTGTATAATCCACATAGCACGCAGGACTCGCATCTCCTCTACCCAGGTCGGCTGCCCTGCGTCAACCACCTTGGCGGGTGTGCCGACAAACTGGCGATCCCAGGCTGCGACCCAGTCATCATTAGGACCATAGCCATGAGTATAGTAAGGCTTTGGATCAAAAGCATGTAGTGGCCTAAAGCTAGGGTCTCTCAGCCTTCGTAGGTATGACGCCAAACATGCTTGCGAAAGGGCAGAGATTTGGTGCGCTGTTGCAACGATTGATCGGAGCACCGACACAGGCACTGTCGTCTCGGATAGGAGTTCAGGACCAAGAGCGACGAATGTTGCGTCATTCGGTTGAAAGAAAGGAATTACGCCGCGTAAGAATTGAACCTGGAACTCGGCTAGATCGCGAAAAGGGAGGGCCTCAGAGCGCACGAGTATGACTCCACGGATGAGTTCCTTGACCTTTGGTGGCAATATCGAGTTCGGTCCAGAAAGAATCCCTTCGGTGATGGCAAGGGCATGGCTATGGAAGAGGCGCCAGACTTGAGGCGATGCCCTTAGTAAGTCCCAGAGCGTATCGAGGCCTGAGATGCTCGTGACGATTGGCAACAAGATCTCGGGGGGCAGCAGCTCCAAAGATGCTGCCGTATTCTGGGCGTTCCAACACATCTCGATATGAGTTATCGTCGCCTTTGCTGAGTAAAGGAGGTTTATGAGGGAGGTTTAACCAAGGAGCGGGGATGTGTGTGTGCCTCGAGGAACGACAGGCCACAATATTTCACGTGATTTGAACATGGGTGCTCGGGCTTCGTGTCTCCCCATGCATCGCGACCGGCGTCTTTCTTTTTCTCTTCTTCTTCTTCCTCTTTCCTCTTCTCCTTGACTTTAAATATCTTCCGACCAGTCTCATAATCCCTAATTATCTCTCTATTCAACTTCTCTTGCATCTACTCGGCCTAGGCAATCTTCTGCAAGGTACCTCGTCTAGAAACATAAAATAATTAGGTCAATTAAAGATTACTAATGCGCAGGCTCGTCCAGGACTTGCTAAACTCAACCATCTTATCAAAATATGCCACAATGAAATCGCGCCACTGAACATGGCCGAGATTCATCTTCTAAGTCATTCAGCCGAAGGCTGACTCTATATTAATCCATAAGTTTTCCCGAATAATGAGGGTTTAGTGCAGATAGGGATAAATAAGTTTCTCGGAATCTAATTGGTCTAAATTTTATATTGCCGGTCGCTAAAGAAGGCTAGATTAGTTAGCAGCTCTAAAAAAGGTAGGTATCCTCTAGCTACTATCTATTATTGCTTCTTTATTTACTTCTTTATTTATTATCGCTAAATTTACCTAGTGATTTATTTATTTGCTTGGCTAAGTAACCTTTCTTCTATTATTAATCCCGATGTATTATATGACTAAGGATGGATTCTAATTCTAGGGGTAATCTAAGCCTTGGATCTAATTTTGGAGTCTATTGCCCGTCTTATAACTAAATAAAACTAGCAAGTGATTTTATTAGCAGGAGGAAATCTACTAATTAAACTATAATATGCCTAGAATACCGGGACTAGCGTAATTCTGAGGTAATTAATATTATTGGTATAGTCTATATGCCTCCCTAACCTGATTAAGCGTGCTAGGTCCAAAGGTGCGGTCCTGACGTTAAGGAACCTGGCCGCTTGTCTTTCCTTAGCTAAGAGATCTGCCCCAAAAAGAACCGATAGAGATGCTAGCCTATCGCCTCCTAATAAGAGATCTAGAACCTAGCCTATATCGCTACTAAAGCTACGGCAACTTTATATAGCTAGGAGTTTATTCAGAGAGTTAATTAGCTAGCCGTATATAGTGCTAGGGACTCTAATTCCACTAACCTAATAAAGCACGCGGCGTTTTCGTGCTCTAGCTCCCTTACCTCCCGTGTAGCTAACGCCCCATCTAATCGCCTCATATTCTGACCTATCTACTATCCGAAGTAGCATAACTAGTTTAGATTACTCTTACTTAGCTGCTAGGTTCCATAGGGCCGGGAAGGACTCGTAAGATGATCCTTCTAAGGCCGGGGCGAGGGCCAAGCGGGCTACTATCTAGCGCGGCTATCATTCACGACGCCGTGCAGGCGAGACTATATCACTGACTCCCTTAATATCTCAAGTCAGCGCGTTTAAAGGTTCAGAGGGGCCTATGGTAGATATTCTTACTTAATGGTCGTAATACTTCGGGCTAACTATAGAATATAAATGCAAGCTAAGATTAACCGCGGCCGAGTAGGCTTCCAGATAGGGATAGGATAGTTAAGGAAAGAGATAACTAGGGCTAGTTCTTAGAGTCTAATATTAACGCCGAGGACTATTTTAACCTGCTGCTTTTGCCTATTCGGCCATATAGGTACCTAGAGTAAATAGGGGTAGAGTGTGACTCTGACCTAGGGGACGGGGACGAGGGCGACGGTAATGACTCCGTGGATAAGGGCCCTATTCATTATCGCTCGAGGCTGCCTTCTGCACGGCCGAGGACTAGTCGCCGTGGTCTGGCTCTTAGCATAGGAGGGCGGCCGAGATAATCTCAAAGGCAAACTCGATCGTTAAGGCCGCCATAATATATTTGGAGTCTAATAAGGATTCTACCTAAAGAGTCAGTAGTATTCCATACATAAGATCCGATATAGAATAGAGATCTAGAAGCTTACGCCTTAACTAGTCGCGATAAGGCTATCCTCTACGAGTTCTAGACAGAGCTAGATAATAACTAAATGCAGTTTTATAGTCGATGCTAAGAGAGTTAGTTCTAGATAAAGATCAATTGCGATGGTATTTATGCGCGTTATTATCGAAAGGATAAAAAACGCCGCGCTAATAAGCCGTATTTCTTCTCTGCGGATAATTAGCTCGACTTCGGCCCTATACTAGCCCGGTTGCCCTAGCTTATGCCTACCGAAGAGTCTTTAATTGCTTATATTTACGTCTACGTGAATATTATGCTTATGCGAGGGCAGTAATATAAGTATCGGGGATATATAGTTTACTTTCTCCGCGAGGTTAGCTTAGTATATAACTAGCTCTCGCTTTTGCCATAGGAGTTAAATATTATATTACTATGTCCTGCGAATATATCGTCCTATGTAAATCTTAGCTAGTAATTTACCCGCTAGTTCCGCATGCGCCGCTAGCCAGTTATTATATAGCTAGATTACCTCCGCCGCTATTATCCTAGCTATCGATGCATCGTTATCGACGAAGAGCGGCTAAATTAATTGCCCTAAGATAGCAATATCCTAGATATTATCCCCTAGAGTTAGGTAGAGGTTACCGATATTAGACCTAACTCACCCGAGGAAGATTAGGAGGCAGAGCCTAACCTAGAGGATAAGGCTGCGGTGCCGGACCTATTGGCTAAGGATATAGAGCTTGATGCTCTGCGGTCTATTCTCTCCGGAGAATTAGGAGCTAATTTAGGGCTTTCTATAAGCTTCTAGGCATAGGTATAATACGAGCTATAGCTCCCAAATATATAATATATACCTATTAATAAGTTTAATCGCTCTTATGCCCTACTCTCCTTAGCGTTTCCCTGCCTCTTTCCTAACGGTAGAGCCGACTTTATTAAACCTCGATTACGCTTTATTAATTATAGAGATTATATCGAGCACGCGATGCGCTAGCATAATAGGCGTTTTATATGCCACCTAACCTTCCGCTTCGTCGCCTTTAATACGCTAATGCGGTCATAAGCACGTTTACGGTCTAGATTCTTCGTAAAGTAATATAATAGGAGATAATAGCCACTAACGCGAGAGCAACTTATTTAGGCGCTAGAACATAGCGAGGACCCCGAGGCATAGGCGCTAATTAACTCGATTATAAGGCATATAATATCTATTCGCGGTATACATCCCTTCTAGAATAAAAGGAGGTAAGACCTCGAGGCTTATGCCTATAATCTTAGTTATCCTAGTATATTCATCACGTTTAGCCCAGCAGATTTACACTAGCGGAGTCTCTACTAGCATATGCCCTAGTATGATAACTAGCTTATCGCTACCGAGCCGGAGAGGATAGCTCTATCGCGCCGCCTATTACATTAGAACCCTTATATTACTACTTTTTATTTTTACCGCCGATATTACCTCTTTCGAGATATCGTATTAAGTAAGAAGTTTAATATCACGGATTACTAGGATCGGTATAAATAGCAAGGCCGTAGTAGTCTATATAACCATAGCCTATATTAGATAGATAATTGCCCCGGAACCGATATAGACGATAAAGCCGCTCGTAATGTATTTGCATAAATATGGGGGTTCTATATCACGGCGATTAACCCCGAGCTAAGTAGGGCAATGCCGCAGGGCAAAGGTAATCCCCTAAGCGTAGATCCCCTAAGCATAGAGATAATATTCTTGCGGCTCTTATAAATCGTGAATTATTACTAGCGCCATAAGTATAATACCATATATTGCTTGCGGGTGAGGAAGAGAACTAGTGACTTAGCGAGGGATATAGAAGGCGCTATTGTAGATATCGAGGCGGCCAACGTTGCTAATCCAGAGAGGGAGTATCGTTTTAACTTCCCTCGTGCCTTATGGGAGCTGGCCGTAGTTATTAGGAAGGAAGGAAGGTCGTACTATATCTTCGAGGCGGCCCGGAACAATAGCCTTATAAACTATTTTAATCCGGCTATTATCCTAGGGTAGCTAGCTAATATCAATATATCTCCTTATACTAGCTTATAGGCGGTAATTATATACGCTGCGAAGTATTATAGTAAATCTAAGAAGAAGATGGAGCCTTATTATAAGCTTATAGATTAGGTTTTGCCGCATATAGTATATCTTTAGCCCTTATTATCCTTCTCTTCTCGCCTTATAAATAAGCTAATTACCGAGAGAGATTATTTAGCGTAGGAGATTTCTTACCTTCTACTTAATATCCCTTTATAAGAAGGTATATAGATAGTCGTTATTATGGATTGCCGTCTATTAGAGCTATATGGCTATTTATATCGCGTCGATAAAGATATTATCGAGACCGTCGGTAACTATAGGAAATACCTAGAGAGAAATAATTAATATAAGGATATAACTTACCTCAAGTACCTATAATTATATAATCTTAAGACATAGAGGAGACTCGCTGCTAATGCGAAGAAGAGAGTCTTCTCTTACTTCCCTTAATATAAATCTATAGAGGCTTCTCCCTAGTTTAATAACTTCTATTATATTAAGTTAATAATAATTTATTTATATTAATCTCTATAAGAGTTGCTCTTAATAAATAGGTAGCGGTTTAACTCCTTCGCGGCTATATATAAGTTCTATAGGTAGCTTTATTATATCTATGCGGATAATTTTTATAGGGATCTAGATATAAAAGAATTAAGGGCAGAGGATAATAAATTTAAGCCTAAGGCCTATAAGGAGCTTATTATAGAGGAGGACTAATATAAGCTCGCCTATATATTGCCTAACTAGCCGCTAGAGGAAGAAGATATTAATACCCTTAGCTACTAAGATATTAATATTAATTATAATTAGATATCTTATATTAGATAGTATACCAATAATAGCATTCTTAATAGTAATTACTAGAAATAATATAAAGCTAAAAACCTCCTAGACCTTAATATTAATAATTAACCCTTAGAAGCTCGCGATTCCCTAAATCTAGAGCAGCGCCTAGCATATAATACGGTAATAAACTACTTCTTAATATAAAATCCTTCCTAGTTATTACTCTATATAAATAGCAGAGGCAATACTAGTAAGTTATACCTTATTAACCTACTCTCTATATACCTCTAAGCCGCGATAGGCGGGAGAGGGATACCTATTTAGCATACTACGCCTATAGGTATCGCGGGAAACCAGATATTAGGCACTACTTTATACTCCCTATTATACCTCCTAATTAATAAGGATTTCTAGCCCTTATTATTAATTAATAAGGCCTAGCTCTAAAAGAAGCTAAAGGATATTAAGTACCTAATTATTAATAAGAAGAGTATACTAGGACTATATTAGTTATTATAGATTAATAATTATCTCCGCGAGGTATTCCTAAGTAGGAATAAAGAGTTCTTTAGCGGCTTAAATATCCTACTAATCGGCGATTTCTTTTAATTACCCCCTATGCTATAAAAGCTACTTTACTATAATAAAAAGGTATAGAGGGTAGAGATTAAGGGTAAGAATGCGTATAGGCGCTTCGATAAAATAGTATTCTTAAAGGTTATTTAGCGATAACGTAGCGACGATTAAGAGGCCTTTTATATAGCTCTTAGGGAATTATAGCTACTCTAATTATCTAAGGAGTCCTAGAAGCTCCTTTCTAGCCGCGTATAGGTAAAGCTAGATAATCGGGAGGTCGCGAGATTTATTAATACTTTGCGAGTATATACTACTAAAGATAAGGTAAACGAATATAATTATTATTACCTCGACCGCCTTAGCCGGCCGGTTATCTAGGTTATGGCTAAGAATGTCGGCTCTAGCGCAGCTATTGCCCCCGATGATAAGGCGGGTAACCTTGCGAAGTAGATCCCTATATGCATTAGCGCCCGTCTAATACTAACGTCTAACCTTTAGTAGCCCGTTAGCCTCTGTAATAGCGCTCGCGGTATAGTTTATAATATCGGCTAGGCACCTAGGGCTAAGCCTATCTAAGACCCTCCCTATATTATTATAATAGAGTTTAATAAGTATAATAGACTGGTATTCCTAATTACCCCTAATAGTAAGAAGATTATCCTAATTCTCCCTATAGAGAGGGACTTCCTTATTAGAGCTACTCTCTATACTTATACCTAGTTCCCCCTAATTATATACTATATTATTACTATTTATAAGTCATAAAGTATTATAGAAGATATAATTATTATTAATCTCTCTTACTAAGATTTCTAGACTAAGTTAAGCTATATAGCTATCTCTCGTATAAAAATGCTCGAGGGCTTAATATTAGATGCCCCATTTGATCGCAATTACCTAATTTATGCGTCTCCCCTAGATAGCATAAAGATAAAGATAAGGGATTAATTGTCAAGCGGGATCCTGTACAATAGCTCTGAGGGTGGTCACGTGAGACCCGTGGCCGGCTAATCTCCGGCCACGCGGCTACGCTAGTCCCAATCCGGAAGGCCACGTCGGGGCCCGGAAGGGAAGGAGGGAATAGCCTTAGGGATAAGAAGCCCGGGGAAAGAATAATAAATTAAGGGATAAGCCTATAATTTAATAATTAAGAGTTTTATACGCTAATTAAAGAGGACTAATTACTAGTAACTCGAGAGGTATCCGCTAAGTAATCCCCGAATAATAATAATAAATATAAATACTAAGTTAGCCTCTAGTAGCGACTAAGTAGCCTAGTATAATATCCTTAAGGCGAAGGCGAAGAACTAAGATCTATGGGATTATATTAACCTATTAGCCGAGAATAAGCTAACTCTCGTGCTAACCCCTCCGGTAAAGCCAGAGGTATAAAATATAAAGAAGAGGGGGCCTAAAATAAGGTCACAAGGGGATAATAAGACGCTATTAATATAGGGCTTAAGTAGTACCTTCTAGGAAGAAAATACTATCCTTAGAGACGATGCTAATAATAGTCTAAGAGCTAAGGTTATCTCTAACCTCACGGCGGGCTAGCTATAAACCTATAGCTCTCTCTAGACCCTCTATAAGTACCTCTACTTAGAGTATATAGACCTAAAGAAGAGAATCATAAAGGTATAAGACTAGGTCCTAGAGATAATTAATAAGCCCCTTATTTATTATTATTATTTAATAGATAATACTCTTAATTAATAAGTTAAGTCTTTATATAAGGAATTCTTATTTATAGCGGTAGAGTAGAAGTAAAAGGCGAGAAAGGAATATAGAGATTACTTAGCTAAGGCCTATTAAAGCCGCCTAAATATTATCTAGTCTATTAATAAGTAGATTATTAGCTAGCGTAATTTAATTAATAAGGCTAGGGATATAGGCTTCTAGGAAGCTAAGGAAGTAGATTAATAGTTCTTAGACCTCCTCGAGGTACTCTATTTATCCCTCCTTAAGTTATAGATCCTCGCCTATAATTCAGCCTAAAGGGCGTTTTACTCAGTCAGAAAAAAAGAGCATAAAACTTTTTCTGATTGGCTAATTGGCATGGTCTATGCTTAACTCGTGCTTAAATTAGTTAGTTATTAATGCTAATGACGCTACTATATGGGAAAGCCCGCGATCGTTGACTAGGTAACGCTTTTGGTAAGCTCTCTAGGAGCTTTAAGGTTATCCTTTAATCAACTCCGGCCTCCAAGCGCGATTCTGGCCGGAGCACCGATATGGCGTCTGCTTTCCCTTTGCTATCAAAACTATTATCCACTAAACCTTACGAGGTTGCTAATGATATCTCGGCTTATATATCACCTGCCTCCGGTCGAGCGGTGAAGTGTCCCCTCCTTCCCTGATCGTTTGAACCTAATTAAAATACCCTATAGATAACCTCCTATATCGAGATCTGTCACGCTATGGTATATCTAAGTAAACCCTCGCTGCCTAAGCGGTACCTACCTGGTCGTCTGCATGGGTAAGAGGCGGATAATAATATATGTAGCCGGATGGAGAATGATATACCCTAGGTAGTTCGGAACTGCTATATTTGCAAGTAAGACCTGCCCGAGGTCGAGTTTCGAAGCGTTAAGGACCCTGCGAGGCTTATGAGATAGTGTAGTAGCTGTAGGGCACGCTAAAAGGAGCGAGTGGCTGAATCCCGAGCCGCCGTTGCCGCTATGCGGAATATCGCCTCGAGGCTATCGCCGCGCAGAACGACGAAGAGGACCGATTCTTAGGCTTAATTGATGCCTCTACGGCGAAACGCGTAAGCGCTCGTGTCTATTAATAGCTTATAACCCCCTGTAATGCCTGCTGTATTCCGTGGTCTGGCGCCTGTCCTCTAGGGATTGCCTAGACCTCTGCTGGGCCTATCTACCTTAAGCGCAGCGGAAGGAGCCCTCCCTATCTCTCCCACCTTAAGCCCGCTAAGAGTAGTTCTGGGTACGCTGATTCCTAGTGATATGACTATAATGGCTCCTATTGTGCTAGGTATGCCTGTGCTATAGGAATCGTTCCCTATTACTGCTTTATTACTGCTATAGGGTTATCGCCGCGGCTGCTATATATGTTAAGGCATTGTGAACCGATGGCCATGGCTATAGCTTTAAGAACGATAGTTTGATTAGATAGTTGATCTACCTTTTATAGGGGACCTTGATTTGCTTGCCCTTAGTGAGGAGGATTGGGCGCTTATGCGGGAGTTCTATATTGCCCTAAATGACGATAAGATGTATAGTTATATTCGCTGCCGGGAGTATTGGTTTAATATGAAGAAAAATAGCTTAGGAGTCTATAGCCGCTGTATTAGTCGAGATAGGGAGAGAACCGCTGACGAGCCCTACTTCTTTAGCGCTGCGAATAGCCTTAACTTCGGGGAAGTCCCTGGTAATCTACCTAGCCTAACGATGGTTAAGGAGATGCTGATTGCTAGGGTTTATATATACGTGAAGGTCCTATAGGTACGTGGCTCTTAGTATAAATACCGCGGCTATGTTATTTACTTCCTTCGTAATGTTGGTAGGCTATTTGAAGAGCTCTTGGTCTTACCTGAAGAGCTAGATATTGTGCTCTTGTGGCCTCTTAATATAGAGGGCGACCCTTACTTCTAGTAGTAGTTTGCTCGCGATTTCTGGGTATGCCGTTTATGCCTGTTGACCTGGCTGTATTACCTATAGCGCTACTACCCGGGCTATCGCGATATTATTGTGAGGTAGGATCGCTTGTAATGGCTTCCTCTTGACGGCAGTATAGTTGCTTCCGTTGCTAGCTAAGTGGCTGATATACCTGACGGCGAGGCCCCCTAAGGTCCCGTTGAGGAGGATATAGAAGAGGATCTAGTAGATGCAGATATATCGGCGATCCCTGATTTATAGGTTATAGATATTAAATTAAATGCCCTATAGTCCCGATTGCTTTATGGTACCCCTGACCCTAAGCGTATGGCCGATCTTGAGTATATACCGCCTAATGCGTAGGCTTAATATTAGATGCTACTACTTTCTATTCGTAGGACTCTTATTAACGAATTTAATTGTTCTTAGCCGCTGTTGACGCTCGCGTTCCTTACCCTCTACCCCGATGGCAAGGCGGACTTCGTGGAGCCTTGCCTATGGAGCGTTATATACTAGGACTACCTTGCCTATGCGATGAGATGGCAAGACGGATGTTTTGCCTGGCATAAGATGTGGCCTTTTGTTGCCCTTAATATGCTATTATGTGCGTAGGTTAGAAAGCGGAGTAACTACTCGGTTAAGTAATATGAAGGCTGCCGCTGTTAACCCCTTATGCGCGCTGATATAGAGGAAGCGATGGCTAAGCCTGACGAGCTAGAGGCTTAGGCCCTGATCCAGTCGATTACGCGCTAAGCCGCCGTAATTAGGGGCACCCGTCTATATTGGTATAAGTAAAGGAAGGAATTGGAGGTATGTGCTTATAATCTAGGTAGGCCTGGCCTTTTCGTTATAGTAAGTGCGGCTGATTATTACTAGGAGTCCCTATATTATTATATGCCTCGATTCTAGGAGTGGAAAGTAGCTCCTGAGGCGGCGTGAATGGCTCTATCCCGGTAACTACTGCGAGATAATGCCTATATTGCCGCTTATTACTTCTATAAGCGATATATGCTCTTTAGGACTATTGTCTTGAGGCAGAAGTTTAACCTAATGGACTTTTGGGGTTGCTATGAGTGGCAGGGCAGGGGTTCTAGTTATTACTATGGCCTATATTGGCTAAGTGGCTACCCGGACTTGGATCCTAATGATAGTTAGTCCCGGGAGCGATTTGCCTGAATCTGGGGATATTATGTATCTGCTGTTAACCTAGAGCCTTAGAGGGTGTAGGCACCTGGGGAAGGGAATCCCTTGATTAGTAATCTATTGGAATATCCCCTTACCGTCTAGTTCCTGTCGATGGTGGTAAACCGCGTGTAGCGTTATCGCTGTAATAACTACTATATGTAGCTTAGTAAGTATACTAAGTAGGTGGAGTGCCGCTTTGGATTTCCTTATGGGTAGTGCCTGCTAGCCTCCCTTGAAAAGGTTCCTTATTCTAAGTACTAGAGCTTTAGGGGCGAGCGGAATGATAGCTAGATGAACTACTATAACCGCTTACTTGCCGTTGCGTGGCTAGCTAATATAGATGTCTTACCCTGTATGAGCTTGTAGTAGGTGATTGATTATGTAGCTAAATACTGCTCTAAGTCGGAGAAGAAGAGTGAGTCTTTTGCCTAGATTGGGAAGGCCCTGATGCCCCGGGTTAAGGACTATAACCCGTTGATTTCCTTTATGTTAAAGCTCCTAAATTAGCTAGTTATTAAGCGAGACTACTTGAAGTAGGAGGTTAGCTACTTACTCCTTGGTCTACCGTTATAAGAGGGCTTATGAACCTGCTTATATATTGATTACTGTAATCCTAATATGTATTCCCGCTCTTTATGGATTAATGCCGATAAGGTTAATGAGGCCCCTAACGTCTACGAAAAGTACTGTTAATGCCTTGAATCCCTAGAGGACCTAACCTATGTTTCCTTTCTTAAATATTGGAATTTCTACTCTAGGGACCCTTCTAAGTGGAAGTAATAGTAGCTAGCTAATGTTAACGGTAGGCCGCGTGTATTGGTCTACTTTCCTCGCTATTAGGCTAATCTAGAAGGCTAATAGTGGCCAGAGTATTGCCGCGTAAAGCTAGTATTGAACTACCTATATCGTCGGCATGATGAGCTCCTTATGTTTAATGGCTATTATTTTAATTCTTATGCTTAGGCCTTCTCCTATTATTAGTAGCACTATAGTTATAGTGATGACTATTATGGCCGGCTAAAAGAGGTTTGATTATAACCTTAAGAGGATTAGTATGAGGCTCTGCTAGTGGAGGAGGAATTTGATAATAAAGATTGGATCTATCTCGCCGCCCTTTTACCTAATAACCCCCTTACCTAGGAAGGTCTTGACCTACTTAGCCGCCGCGATATCGATGTTAATTACGACTAGATATAATATATGGGCATTTATTTAGAGTTTCGAGATAGCTATTGGAAAGACCTTATCGCTAGTAACCCTATAGCTAATGATGTGGAGGTCCTTAGCCCTTACTGGCGTGATTAGCTTAACCCGTAATAGCGGTTAGTGTATGATACCTTTATGGGTTACTTCTAGGCGTAAAATCCTACTTAAATCCTTCTCTACGTTGACGGCGGCGGTGGCATGGGTAAGTCCTTTCTTATTAAGGTGCTTTTCTCTTACCTTTAGGCGGCTGCCCTGCTGAATCCTAGCCCTATTTGCCGCGTAGCGCTAATAGGCGTTGCGAGTAACTAGATATAGGGCAGCACTATATATTTACTGCTCTGTCTCTTAGTAGGCGGTGCCTTTACCGAATTTCGCCTAGCTGATGCTGTTGCCCTTTAGTCCCGCCTATGGTATGTTAGGTACCTCGTTATTGATGAAAAGAGTATGCTAGGACTTGAGTAGCTCGGGCGAATTGATTCTCGCCTGTGATAGGCCTTTCCATAGCGTAGCCTTGAGTTCTTTGGTGGTGTGAGTGTCTTGCTTATGGGTGATTTCTTTTAGCTATTACCTGTCCGATAAAAGCCGCTGTATTTAACCGCTAGTACTGGCTTGTCTTCGTTGGAAAAGAGAGGATAGGTGGCCTATTGGTTGTTTGACCGCATTGTCTTCCTGACTATGGTATAGCGCTAGACTGGTGATGATTAGGCCCGGTTCCGTTAGGTATTGTAAGAACTGCGTGAAGTTAAGTTATCTATACCCTCCTGGAACCTCCTTAGTAGTCGAGTGTAGGCTAAGCTAATGTAGAGCGAGGTTGATAGATTTAAGGCTGCTATGCGGGTGTATTCCATAAAGGCCCGGGTTAATGAATATAATTACGAGTATATGGTGCACCTTAACGCCCCGGCAATATAGGTGGAGGCAAAGAACCTAGGTAAAGGCGCGGGGTAGGCGCTAAGTGACTATGCTGGTAATCTATTTAATAAGTTTGTTGTTGCTAGAGGTGCCAGGGTAATGCTTATAACTAATTTGTGGTAACTAGCTGGCCTGGTTAATAGCGCCTAGGGTATGATATATGATGTCGCTTGGAATGAAGGCGCTAACCCGTGGTAAGATCCCCCGGATGTTATTATGGTGGACTTTGATAATTACGATGGATTGCCGTATCTGATAACTGACGAGGGTAGGAAAATCGTACCTATCCTTCCCGTTATGCGTGATTTCCTAGTGGGTAATGAGACTTGCTCTCGCACCTAGTTTCCCCTGATCGTGGTATTTGCTATTACTGTTTATAAATGTTAGAGCCTAATGAAGGATTAGATAGTTATTGACCTCGCTATATGTGACTTCTAGGCTGGTATTAGTTATGTTGTAGTGTCACGAGTTACCTCGTTGTAAGGCCTACTCCTTGAGGCGCCTTTTGACCGTTAGAACCTCTATAATTATATGCCCACGGAAGGTTTATATGCCTGCGTTTCCTATGTATTGCGATTATGGCTAACTATAACGTAGGGATGAAGATGCGCCTTGCTGACTAATGATGCTGTTAGGCTTAGTAGCTGATTGATCCGCTATATTTACCATGGTATATTGACTAAACGACGTTTTCCTATAAGCTATAGGGAAGGGGGAACTCGATATATAGTATATAGTTGATTGGGCCTGGAAGGAAGTGGTAGAGGGACCCCTATGTCTATTAGTTAACTCCCTTACTACAGGTTTGAAGTGGTTCTGATAGCTGGTTATCGCCATAGTCGAAAGGGGGCCTCCTAGAAGAGTTTAATAGCAGGTAGACGGTATTTACCCTTCGGGCTGAATATTTAGCCGTTAAGCCCCTTGCCTTGGCAACTTAATGGGTGTTCGAAGTATTTTATTATAAAGCGGGATAAAATAAGGGAGAATACCCTTATAATAGCTCTTATTATTATAGATATAAGGATAGCCCTAAGTAACCTTTAAGAACCTCTAAGGGGGAGAAAAATTAGGCATAGAGCCTTCCTAATAGCTAGCAGAGACTAATTAGAGGACGAGGAGGAACCCTAATAGAAGAAAGGCCGGCCTAAGGTAATACTAAAAGGGAGAAAGAGAGCCCAAGACGCTAGAGATATAGGGAAATAATTAATATACCTAGCCTATAATAGCCCTTACTTATTAGCTAATTACTATAATATCTTCCTAGAGAAGAGGCACTAAGGATATATATTAAATACTATTAAGGAGGAGGTAATAAAGAAGAAAATAATCCTTAATATTAATAGCCTAGCTAATAAGGTATAGAAGATTAAGATAAAGAAATTAGCCTAACTAAGGCTAATTAGTTCTAGTAGCTACTTAGCTACCCTTATAACCGCCGATTATTATCCCCTCTAAGACTATATTCTATTAGACTTAGGTATAATATTATATATCTTTAGGGATACCTTAAGACTTAGGAATCTAAGGGTAGCCTAGGTAAGTAATTTCTTTTAATTAAGAATTAGCTAGGTACCTATCGATAGATATATAAAGGCTATAATTATATTAAGAATAGCTAAAAGGGCAAAGAGGAGGTTATAGCTCTAAGATATAGCCTATTACCTTAGTCTTATTATAAACCTAGTATCTTTCTTAAAGCTATGGAAATAAGGCTTCTAGTAAGATATAAGGCTAAGAAGGAATTACCTAAGGAGAATAGATAGAAATTACTTAAGAGAGATCAAAGAGATTTAGGGATAATAAGTCCTCGAATATAGGAATAAGCCGGCGTAAGGCTAAGTAATTACGGTAGGGCTAATAGCTAATAAGGCGCTAAAACCCCCTCTAAGGAGGACTTAAAGATATATAAGTCGTATAATATAGAGGCTACTACGGGGAGACTTCTTTATATGGCATAGAAGGCTTAGATACCTAGGGCTAGATATCCTCTGCTACCTTATTATAGCCTCAAGGGGCATAAGGCTATGGATAAATACTCTATAGGGCCCCGAGAGGATTATTACTATTAACTATAATACCTATGGCGTAGCGAAGGCGCAGAGGATAATCTAGAGGACCCTATGGGAGTTAATTAGGGAGGTAAGCCCAAGAGAATATATAGCACTAAACTTTTACCCGATGATATAAGGCTATAGCAGCTATATATCTATTTAGATCTTTACCGATAAGGTATTAGGCTACTTATAGGACTACTATGCGTTAGACCGCTATATAGAGACTATATTCTCAGCGATAAAGGAGTTCCTTAAGCTCCTAGAGGTATAATATATACTTATAGTAAAGATAATTAAGTATAATAATAAGATTACAGAGATATATCCCTAAGTAGCGGCCTACCTATGAGAGAGAGGTATTAGGTATAAACCCTTAGCCCCTTATATATAGGCATAGAATAGAGGAGCTAAAAGGGTCGGCATAGTTATTATCCAGAAGGGCAGAATATTAAGAGTAAGAGCTAAGCTACTAGAGTACTTATGGCCGGAGATAGAGAATATAGGTCTTTGGCTTATTATTAATGATATATATAAGTATTAGTTCTCGGTGCGCCTAGGTGATATAGTATAGGTAAGGAGCCTTATCGGCGAAGTAACCACTAAAGATATAGTTAGGGTCATAAGGGAAGCAGGCTAACTTAGTGGCATAGGTAGCTAGAAGAGATATAGTAATAGGAATATCTATAAAGATAGGGAGAAAGGTTAGCGAGAGGAATTAAGTCTAAGGAAGGAAGGCAATTCCTTAACTAGATTCTCTAGTATATCTTTAGTAGTCTAAGTAGGCGGCGAGGACTAAAGCTATTACGAAGTAAGGTAGATAAAGATATAATAAAGGAGATAAAGGTATTATAAATAGCGCCTTAGAAGGCATAAAAGGAGTGCCGCGACCTCTCGGAGACTTAATGGACTAGAATAAAGGACTCTATATAAAGGAAGCTATTTATAGATGGCCTAGGTAGCGAGAGGCGATGCTCTCTTGCTGAAGGGGCGTATTAAGCGGGATCCTATATAATAGCTCTGAGGGTGGTCACGTGAGACCTATGGCCGGCTGATCTCTGGCCACGCGGCTACGCTAGTCCCAATCCGGAAGGCCACGTCGGGGCCCGGAAGGGAAGGAGGGAATAGCCTTAGGGATAAGAAGCCCGGGGAAAGAATAACAGATTGAGGGATAAGCCCACAATTCAACATTAATAGCTTCGGAGACGATAGGTTCTTATATAGAATCCCTATAAGATAGACCATGGTTCTGCATAATTCTAGGAGATTCTGCTCGCGATAAGAAGAAATATTATAAAATTGCTCTAGTGCGTAAATAATATAATGGTTATAGATAACTGCTTGGCCCGCGGACTCTTAGCCTTCGGCTAATTATACCCCTTGCACCACCGCTCTAAAGTGCAAGGGGTGACGTAGTATTTTATATATTACATAGATCTATCTACCCCGTCATCGCATGGTAAGCCCTCGTACACCAAATCTTCTCATTACATAACGAACAACGCCCTTCTCTTGACACCTGTCGACTAAAATGTGCCCTGCTCGACATAGGGCGCTTCCAATGGGGACTACCCCAGCTCTCGACATGTGCCCCTCACCAATAATTCCCCGCATTATGATAATGTCTGAATCGCGTGTCACTCGAGAAGGGGCTTATATAGAAGGGGTTTTGTCCTTTGCCCCGTTCCAATTGCTTTAACAACCATTGACCGAGAAAAATGGCGTCTAGCGAAGTTCCCAAAAAGTCCGGCAACTTTGTGTTGACGGCAGAGGCCTTGAATGAGGCCTTGCCCAAGTTTCACTTCAGCACTCAGGCTGTTCACGCCGATGATTTTGTTAGTTCCCATCGGGCCATCGCTCCGGCGATGCACCCGGCCGTGAACTACCGATACGCCCGAGATCCAGATGACTTGGTTGAGATGGAGAATGATGATGTACGTATCCCAATCATCCCCAGTCATTAATTATCCTGATTCTCGATAGCCCAATGCTCCGTTCGACTCGCACGTTTACTCCCGTTACACGGCACCCAATTCCAGTCGCTTCGAGATCGTCCTCAAAACCCTCTTCGGCACCAGCGTCGTCTCATACTCTTCTGGCCTCTCAGCCTTCCACGCCATGCTGGTTTTGGTGAACCCCAAAAAGATCTTTCTCACGGAAGGATACCACGGGGTCCATGGAGTTATCGACGTCATCTCTAAGCTCAATGGCTTGAAGAAGTTGACTCTTGACGATATCGATCAGATGGGCCCGGGTGACATGCTCCACATCGAGACACCGCTTAACCCGACCGGCGAGGCTCGCAACCTTGCTTATTATAAGGAGAGAGCTCGTGCAGTGGGAGCTATTCTTACCGTTGACTCGACCTTTGGTCCCCCTCCTCTGCAGGACCCTCTACAGTTTGGTGCCGATATGGTGATGCACAGCGGAACCAAGTATATCGGCGGTCACTCAGATATGCTCTGTGGTATCGTCGTCATCCACCCCGATCGTGTCAAGGAAGGATGGGAGGAGACGCTGCGGGAGGAGCGTCTGGTCTTGGGAAGTGTCATGGGCAGCTTGGAGGGATGGCTGGGCATCCGATCCCTGCGTACCCTCCATCTGCGCGTAACGCGGCAGGCCAAGACGACTGAGGGCCTCGTCGCATGGCTCCATGATGGCATTCAGGACCCAAACTCGGTCATTGGACGAGCAGTTCTCAAGGTGTCACACGCCTCGATCCAAAAGGACGCCCTGGAGGAAGGCTGGCTGCAGAAGCAGATGCCCGGGGGTTACGGACCCGTGTTCAGTATGTGGCTCAAAAAGGCTGAATACGCTAAGCGATTGGCCAGCAAGTTATACATCTTCCAGCACGCTGCAAGCTTGGGAGGAGTTGAGAGTTTGGTAGAGTGGCGTGCCATGAGTAGCAAGGGAGAGGATCCTCTCGTCATTCGTGTTAGTGTTGGTGTTGAAGACCTTGAAGATATGAAGGCGGATTTCACACAGGCCTTTGAAGCTCTTCTAAAGGAGGATTCATAAGTTAGATCATGAATATTGTGTTGATTCTTGTGGGTTTAAAATACTGTTTGCCAGTTTGATCGTCTCTGCTGATACACCTCTTCACAAAAAGGTGTCCCCGTGTGAAGTCCTGCTAAACAAGAAGGCTCAGGGCGAGCGGACAAAATATTTGGTTATCTACAGACATTGGAAGCAAAAGGACATCAAATACCGTCGACCGTCATATCTATTCTGGATGATAAAATATAGCCAGTGACTATAACAATACTCAACCGAGACATTCATTCAACTCAAGGACTAAAGTACTTATTGGTTCGTCTTCTATTCTACGCTATCCTTGTGAGTACCTTCAGGAGATCGCCCAAAACACCCATAGCCGTAACAGGACCACCCGCACCAGCACCCTGAACGATTAAGGGCAAATCACCATATCGCCTAGTATAGAAGCTGATGATGTTGTCACTCCCCTTGAGTGAAGCAATGGGATGCGACTTGTCAAAGGCCTCCAGGCCAACCTTTAGCTGCTTTGTCACAACGTCCACAGAACCGATAAACCGCACCACCTTGTCGGCCTTTTTGGCAGCTTCCTTGTGCTCGTTCATATGTGTGTCAAACTCGGGGAGTCTTTGAAGGAATTCGTCGCCGCTCTTGACACTCTCTAGCTCTTTGGGAATAAGGCTCTGGACGGGGAAGGCTGTTACGAACTCAATGGGAAGACCAGCTAACCGGGCAAGGATGGTGATCTTGCGGGCTACGTCAAGGCCATTGAGATCATCGCGAGGATCAGGCTCGGTGTATCCCAATTGCTTCGCTCTCTTGACTTCGTCCGACCACTTCCCTCCGGTTCCCTGAGTAGGGGCAAAATTGTTGAACAGATATGACATTGTGCCGCTAAACACACCCTCAATTCGAGTGATCTCATCGCCGGTCGCGATGAGCTCCTTCAATGTCGAGATGATAGGCAAAGCGGCGCCAACTGAGCACTCGTGGTACACCATGGAACCGGCAGTGCCCTCAGCAGCAAAGATGTCTTCCCACAACTTCCAGCTTCCAGAGAAGGCCTTCTTGTTGGGAGTAACGACACAAAAGCCCCTGGAAAGAAACGAAGGATACGCCTCTGCGACTGCCTGGCTGCTGGTGTTGTCGACGACAATAACCTTGCCAGGTGCACCTGTCAGATACTCGATGGTTTGGGAGATTGTAGGTAGTGGTCCGCCCTTTTCTTCGAGCGTCGGCACAGCAGAGACAATATCGATAGATGCATAATCGGCGTGGTAGAGAGCCTTGTCGATGATGGCGACGTAAACGAGTCTCAGACTGTGCGAGGTCTTGTTCTTGGCTACCCAAGCGAGTTGCTGGAGGAAGACGGATCCAACGCCGCCAGCGCCTATTTCAAGTGTTAGTGGCTGATTCTAAGCAATAGTAGTCCTTGACGGCATCTACTCACCGATCACGGCGATGGACACCTCCGGGATAGAGCGCGTCATGTTGGGATGAGAGTAGTCTTCTTGTGATGGATTCGGAGTCCCAAACCAGGCTGGAGATCTAGAAGGACAGCATAGACCATGCGTTTTAAGGATGAATCAAGCCGTGTACTTGAAATCTCCGGATCCCAACTCGAGCACCGACCGTCTCGGAAAGGATTCGGCTTGTCAGTATGACGCGCCGTCCTCGTGAGCAGCGTAACATAACCAGATCATGATTAAATTGAAGCTTTTCATTGAAAAGGCGATAATAAAGATCGTATTACTACAGATTCCCTTCGTAAGCTCTCCGGCTACGGACGGAGTGGATGCTGAAACGGTTCACGAGTTCGTTGACATAATCAGATGCTGACGAGACACTATCCGCGGCAACAATAATTAGGTTGCCCACAACGGGTGGAACATCCGCAGAACGATTTGTAAAGCTTCGAGATGTAACACAAAACTCGGTTTTAGATGTTTGGAGGTCGAGAAGTATGAACATCTCCGAGCCGGAACAAGTGGCATATAAGTCCCTGCACCTCACCCTCATCATGACGGTTGACGGGCAAGAATTACAGACTCTTCAGCCAATCGAGTTATACAACAAGGCACAATGTCTCTCCCCTTCACAGTACTAACCCCTCCCCCTCACCCATGGAGTATACCCTTCACTGACCAATCTCCAAGTTGAACGACCCCTCCCTCCTCCATGAGGCTTCCCTGCTCAACGGCAAATGGGTGCAAGCCCAGGACGGCAAGCGCTTTGATGTCGAGGGTAAGTTCTCAAACATTTAACTTGACATATTGACATCTTTTAATATTTATAGATCCCGGCTCTGGCAAGATCTGGGCCACCTCGCCCACCAACCAAGTCGAAGACGTCGACCAATACATCGAGTCATCTCAGACCGCCTTCAACAGCTTCCGCTACACCAATCCCCGCGAACGAGCCAAGATCCTCCTCAAATGGCACGAGCTAATCACCAACGCCCGCGAGGACATTGCCAAGATTGTCGTCTATGAGACGGGAAAGCCCATGGCCGAGGCCGTGGGCGAAGTCGATTATGCTCTTGGCTTCGCATGGTGGTTCGCTGGCGAAGCTGAGCGTGTTCGCGGTACAATTGCCCTGCCTTCTGTGTCTAACCGGCGAACGTTTGTTATTAAGCAACCCATTGGTGTGAGCGTCGCTCTTGTGCCTTGGAACTTTCCTGTTGCTATGATTATACGCAAGGTCGCTGCGGCTTTGGCTGCCGGCTGCACCATGGTTGTTAAGCCTTCTCCCGAGAGTCCCTTCAGCGTCATGGCCCTCGCTGATCTGGCTCTCCGAGCTGGACTGCCCGCCGGTGTGCTCAACGTCATCTCGACAGACAACGCCAACACACCATCGGTCAGCGAAAGGCTCTGCAAGCATCCCTTGGTGCGAAAGGTCACCTTCACAGGAAGCACCAACGTGGGCAGCATTGTCGCCAAGCATTGCGCCGAGGGTCTGAAGAAGGTGACCATGGAACTTGGCGGCAACTGTCCGTTCCTCATCTTTGACGATGGTGACCTAGACCAAGCTGTTGCCGCACTTATGATCCTCAAGTGGCGCACAGCTGGTCAGGCTTGCACGCACGCCAACCGAGTTTACGTGCAAAGCGGCGTGTACGACAAGTTTACCCAAAAGATGTTAGAGGCCACGCAAAAGCTCAAAGTGGGCCATGGCGCCGAGACAGGGACGACCATGGGTCCCCTGACAACAGGCCGACAAGTTGAAAAGGTCGAGAAGCATGTATCCGATGCCGTTAGCAAAGGAGGCAAGATTCTATGTGGCGGAAAGAGGCCTGCTGACCTAAAGAACGGCTACTTCTTTGAACCGACCATCATCTCGGGAATGACGCCTAATATGTTGACGACACAAGAGGAGATCTTCGGTCCTCTCCTGGGCATCTACAAGTTCGAGACGGAGGAAGAAGCTGTGGAGTTCGCCAACAACACATCTATGGGCCTGGCTTCGTACTTTTACACCAAAGACGTCAGTCGTACGTGGAGGCTTCTCGAGAGCCTTGAGGCTGGTATGATTGGAATGAATACAGGTAAGTATATTGTCATGTAACTGCAAGAGATGCCAACGCTAACAAATGTCAAGGAAATGCTTCATGTGCCGAGTCTCCTTTCGGCGGTATCAAGTCTTCAGGCTATGGTAAGGAGGCCGGAAAGGACGTTGCCATTGAAGAGTATCTCATCTCCAAAACCGGGACTCTCACAGTTGATGGTTCTCCTACACCTTGAGCAGGCTTCAGCAAGGGGGGAAGGTCAGGTAAAATGTAAAGAGAAGAGTAGAATTCAATCGCTTTCAAGACTTGTATCCAGGTATCACATCAGCCGTTCATCCATCCTTGAAATCCCTCATTTGGCCAGAAAAATCCCGGAAAGTCCTAATTATTATTAGATGACTCAAGGAACTAAAGATCTAAATCAGACTGGGACAGTAAGTCCTAGAACGAAGGCTCTATTAGGGCTATCCTAGCTATGTCCGTGGGGGCATCAAATATTCTCGGGTCGTGAAAAGAGAATAGCCCGCCACGCATGGCCATTAAATTAGGCTCTCGGCTATCCTAACCAGCCTGATTTCTCTCTGCGGCGATACTATTAAGGGCGGCCCTAGTTGCTTCTATGCTTTTTAGGAACTCTCTCGCCGCGAAATTGCCGCTCTTATCTAACTACTTAAGTATTTGCATTGCAGTATTAAAATTATTACTATCGCTTTAAGACTTATTTATCTGAGATAGATTAGATATAATAAGAATAATAGATAATGAGAATAAGTAGTAAACGTAGGATATATTAAACGTTGGGAAGGATCTATTGATCTATGACTCTACTAGAAGTCGATAGGAGCGTCGAGCATATTAGATATAGGCATCTGAAAGAGTTAGAGTAACTTCGCTAATGGGAAGGCGGTCTTCCTCGGTTGACTTGCGAGCCTCTCGATGTATGCGAAAGATATATAGCATAATTGGTCTCGCTGCTCGTATTAGATATTAGGTGAGTTAGAAGAGTATTAAATGGTGGGTATATGTGAATCAATGGACCTAGTTAAAAGAGAGATATAAAGCGGTGATAGGCGCCGTCGCGTTAGGGGGAAGTTCCTTTATGGTAGCTCGCAAAGAGTCTGGCAGGCCTTATAGCTAGCTGGTTAGATCTCTTAGCGCTTATTGAACCCTACTAGAGAATGAGGTGCGCTGATTCTTCCGACTATAGATTAACGAGGTAATCTAAGTAGCGAGATTAATTAACCGGTGGTTGGCTATGAGATACTCTGCGTCGGCAAAGTCCTTAGCCGCACTTTCGGGGGATAAGCCCTCGATGGAAGGCGGGTCGATATTGATATCCTCGTCTCTTATAGAAACTAGCTAGCCGATTTAAGCTCCCTAGAAGTAATTAAGAGTATATACCGATTATTATATCCTCTTCCTATATTTTTACTTCTCGCGATCTAATATTAGAGATAGGGGCATATTTTAGTATAGGCTAATTATAGTGCTAAATTTAATAATAGATCTAATTATATAATATATATTATATCGCCGATTTATAGCTAGAGAGTATAATAACTTTCTAATATTAGTATTATATTACTAAGAAGGGTAAAAGACTTATTAATATTAAGATAACCTTAATATAGTTAATACGAGGCTATTTTATTAGAGGAACAGAACATACCAAACCATATAGCCAAAAGAGTTAAATTTCTATATATTCTTTTTAAGGTCTTTTTAAAAGAGAGATCTTATATACTTTCCCATGAGGCAAATATAATATAAAATAATAAGAGCAATTAATTAATTCATAGTAATAAAGATATAACCCGCGAAAAAGCCTAAAAGTCCTCTCGTCGAGGCCCGCGAAAGTAATAATAAAGGTAAGGCTCTATAACCTCTGCCTCCTTTTTCTATATATAAGAAATTACTTAGTAGCCTAAAATAGCTTAATACGCTTTTCCCCTAACTCATAGCTCCCCACGAGGCTTTAATACTTATCCTTATAGCTCCTAAGAAGCCTTATTAAAACCCTTATTAATTCCTCTTCTAAGGTTATTAATTCCTTTTAATATATTAGACTACTTCCTAAATAAGGCTAATTATCTAATTAATTATCCTAGCTCTTCTAGCGCTTCCTTATTCTCTTATCTCTACTCTCCCTTAATGCTATCGCGGGTATCTATAGCTATATAGCTATAGCTAAGATTTTATCCCACTAAGATAGTCTTATTAACCCAGTAGGGAGATATATTGCGTAGTTCTTAGTCAATAGTCGCTATATGGCCTAGTTTCTTACCTCTCTAAGCTAGCCCTTCTCTCTAGGGTTGCCTAATATAGCTTATATACTAGGTCTAATAACCTTCCTCTTTGATATTAACTCCTTATTACTTTTATAGTTTAAATAGTTAAAGTCCTTAATACCTCAAATCTATAGACCTTCCTCTATGATATATAGGCGCTTATCTCGAGTCTTACCCTAGATACTTATATTTATTATCTAATTAGATAGTTCGGCTAAAGCCTTCTTCTTATCCTTACTTATACTATCTTCGGAAGAGGCTAAGGGCTTAAAAGGCTAGAATTCTAATCCACTAAGGGATAAAGGCCGGCTGCATTTCGGGGTATTTAATAATAAGTTAGCTAAGGGCTTTAATAGAGTCTTAGGCTAACTCTTCTTCTAAGGCGCTAGAGTTATAAGCTTATCTTTACTATTCTTTAAAGTAGAGCTAATTAGCTTTATAATTAGCTTTTTCTTTTTCTTTAAATTATTAAAGTCTAATATTACCTCCCTATCTATATAGATTAATATATTATCCTTAACCTCGATCTTATTATTAATATACTATTTAATTATATCCTAAGGAAAGGTTAAGAGGGTAACTCTAGTTCATAGGGATATAAAAGGCCCGGCTCTTAAAGGGACCTTAACCTCTTTACTATCCTCGATCATAGGGAGTATAATTAAGCGATAAGTCCGCTAGTTACTAATATAGCTAATATCCTTAATATCTATAATTATATATCCTCCTAAGTCGGTATAAAGCTAATACTTTAGGACTTAGTTAATAAGCTCAAGAGGGGTATAATTAATTAAATCCGCATAGGAAGATTCTTATAGCTCGACCTAGGTATAAGAGACCCACTTCTTAAAATGCCTATCCTTAATCCTAAGCTTATTTATAATAATAGTTTAATAGATCCCCTTAAGGCTATTTAGATTATTATTATAAGAGGTATCTTTAGACTTCTTATCTATAGTCTAATTATTAAGTACTTAGTCCTATATTAATAGATTAAATATAACTAAGGGTAATATATATATATAGCAAGTAGATTAGATAAGCAAGTGGATTAAAAATCTTAACCTCTTAAACTAGAAACCGCAATAAAAATACCATAAACTATTTAATTAATTATATCTACTTACTATATTCTTCCCTAGATATCTTAATTACTACCTAATAGGTCCTTGCATTATGGCTAGTCTTGCCGCAGATACTATAATGCCGAACCCCCGGTCGCGCTGACCTTCCTTAACTATTACTCCTCGATAATTTAGCCACTACCTGCGTATTAATATCTATCTAATTAATTATTTACTTTCTTTCTTCTACTATTATTACCCCTCTTTTCTATAGTTAGGTCCTTTTTGCCCTCTGGCGCCGGCTTAATATCTTATTTACCTATTTAAATTCTTTAACCCTAGCCTTAAATAAGGTAACCTTATATATAACTATCTTTATTCCCTTAGAATAAGACTATATAGCTTCTAGAATTAACTCTAGGGAGCTACTTTTATGCCTTATAACTCGTCTCTCGAGGTATTCTAACTAAGATTAAGCCTTAAGTATGGTCTTTAGGGTCTTTAAAACCTAAGGGGTTAATAGTTTAGCTACCTCCTTAGCCAATATTAGAGTCTATAGCTATATATTAAGCTTCGAGATTATACTTTCCGGGTTAAGAGGAATAAGCCTAGCCCCTCTAAAGGCTAACTTAATATTCTTTTCTATTATAATAGCCTAAAATACGGCATAGAAGGCCAGAAAGAACTTAATCTTTAAAATATAGGTTATAGAGTATCTAATTAAATACTCTATTTCTTAACTATAAGTATTCTTAAGTACATTAAAATACCTAATATTAAGGGGCTAAAGTATATAAGATAAATAAGGTAGTATATAAAGCCTAATAATCTTATTCTCCTTATAATATCTCTCGAATTTAATTAAGTAATAACTTTTATAGCTATTAAGGATTAAAAGATAATAATAACTATTTAATCGCTTAGCTATATACCGGTTAAAGTGCTTAAGCTACTTAAGACTAGTCTTATTATTAGTCTAGCTATTTTTAGTTATTATAATAGCCTAATCGCCCGGGAGGTTACTATCTTAGTACTAATTAGCGAGGTAATATTAGCCCGCACCGATAATAAATAGCGAGATCGCTTAGCTATTTATATTAATTGCCTAAATAACTATAATCTATTCCCGGTTTCTAGGCTATACTAATTTTAGCTTTCTATGCCTATCTATGCCTATGACGACTATTCCGCTCTAAATTATACCTATTATAAAGCTAGTCTTATTAATATTATAGAAATTATCTAATTAGATATTATACTTCGCGACTATGTTCGCTATAAGCGTAAACTAATTATAGATAATAACTAGATCTTCGCACTTAGCTCTCTAGTAGTTATATTTCCGAAAAAAATATATCTTAAGCTCTAAGTATCGCTTAATAAAGTTTAAAGCCTAATGCGTACTAACTAATAGCGCATCGCGGTCGGCAAGTAATTAATTAGCTATTTCTTTTATACTATATAGCTATAAGGGAAATCCTCGAGAATCTAAGTCGAGAATAAAGTAAATAAGGATCTATTCCTCTAGATCAGATAGCTAACGTGATTTCTAGATAGTATCGCGTCGAGATTGGATACTATTATGCCGGCGCTATAGTATACTATAACTAACCTTATAGGTCTTTGCGGCGCATTTAAGACCTAACTTAGGGTTATTTTAATAGGCATAAAGTGTAAGAAGAACTCTAGCCTCATAGTTTAGCTATGATATTATGGGTAGTAGAGAATTAATTAATTAAATAGTAAGGATGTAAGATAAGGGATTTTTAATCTACTTGCTTATCTGATCCACTTGCTATATATATACGTTATATCCTCTTTTCTATTAATTTTTAAAGTCTTAGGGAAATAAATTATTTTAAGCTTAGTATATATTAGTCTTATTAAACCTCAAAGGGTTTAAAAAAGGGCAAATATATTAATAAGATTATACTCTTAACCTCCCTACTATAATATTAAAGGGATTATATAAAAATTAAAGTTATAAGGTTATCCTACTTTTATAAGATACTCCCGCTAAGTAAGGCCTATATTCTTCGCTCTAATTATTTAATTATTTATAAAGGAATTAAAATAATAAAGGTCTTCTTCCTATTAGTCCTAGATAAAAAATATAAAATACTTATTATATATATAAAAGATAAAGCCTATATAAAATCTTTATTTATAATAGGCTTCTTACTACCTTTAAAGACCGCTAAATCCCTACTTAGTATTATACTTAATTACCTTTTTATAATTACTTAGAAGGAAGGGTATAAGATAAAGGAATTTAGAGTTTAACTTCGGGTATTTCCTATAAATTATAATCTTATAGCGAGTAACTATAATAACCTTTTTTAGCCTATTCTTAAGCATTTATAGCATAGTATAAAAGGACTTATTAAGAAGTATCCTCTTATTATCTACCTCTAGGTCTTAATATAAGTTCTAAAAGTTCTTTATATACTCTGCCTAGGTTATACTATAGTTTAGGTTAAGGAAGTAATACTATTAGAGTTTATCCTTACTAAGTTTTTATTTAATTAAATTATTATTATTATTATTATAAAGGTATTTAAAGATCTTAGGGTCTTAATAGGCCTATTTATCTCGCGGCTAGAAAAAGGGTAATTACTTAGAGTTATATATATCTTAGATTATACCTTATTTTATTTTATTCTCTTTAAGGAAATCTCTTTTTCCTCTAACTCTATTAATCTTAATAACTAAATAGGCTATCTTCTCTTTTTTTATAAACTAAGTATAATTAGGTAAGGCATAAAAAATAATTAATAGTATCTTAAAAGGTTTAAGGGTAATCTTATAGGTATTTAGTTATATAATATCTAGTAATATAATATATAAGTATAAATATTAATATATATTAATTAATTAAATAAATAGGAATTAGCTAGTTATTTATACCTATTAGCTCGAAGTAAGTAAAAGCTAAGTTAAGAGTAATTATAAAGTTTATATTAAATCGGGTTATTTATAGATAAAGAAATATTATTTTTATCTCCGAGAGAAAAGGTCTATATTATATAAATACTCAAGGAGGTACCTTATTATATAATTAAATAGTCTATAAGGCGATTATAAATAAAGAGAGAATATTACTTTATATATAGAATATAAAAGAGAAAATATTATTACCTCTCGCGAGAAGCTAATTAACTCCTTTTAATATACGCGAATAATAACTATAAATTATACTTTATCGCAAGGAAGCTACCTAAATACCTTACTCTTCCTTCCTTATACTTTTCTACTTTATATATATATAACTTCTAAGTACTCCTTATTTTCTCTTCCTCTTCCTTATATCTTTACTTCTTACTTTTATGCCTTTTAATTAATTAATTTATTATATCTATATAGACTCCCCTTGAGATTCTTATTAATAAGTAATAAAATATCCTCCCTAATATCTAAGAAATCTCCTATCCTTAGCTTTCTTATACTAACTTCTAGAGAAGTATTTCCTCTTAATAAAATAATTATAATAGCTTTAAAGTAACCCCTATAGATATTAAGGTAATTAATCTCCTAAAGGTAAGTTCTTATATTCTCTTTACCCTTAACTCTCTTTCTAATTAAATAATTAAATAGGTTTATAAGAGTCTTAAGGTTTAAATTTACTCCTATTTCGCCTTAGATTAAGATAGCTTCCCGTTATATATAGAGCTTACCTTTAATAATATTAGTCGAGAGAACCTAAAGACTATTATAAAGTATTTCTTTAAGTGCTATAATATACCTAATGCTATTATTAGAGAGCTTATTTTATTAATTCTAAGTTATACCCTTTAGCCTATTTATATCCCTATAGACTTTACCTATCTATATAGGTAATTCTTTAAGTAATTAATTAGTTATCTAGAGTATTAAAAAGCTCTTAGAATTGCTCTTCTTAGCTACTATAATCCTATTTTCTATCGTTATTACTACTAGTCTTACTTAACTAATATTAACTAAAATAAAAAATATATTTTTTACCCCTTTTTAATTTATATCTT